>NW_022154706.1:568298-653298 GCF_001633185.2 Quercus lobata
AACACCCTCCGAAGGTCAAGTTAGAACTATTCTCACTGCTCTAGAGTGCTAGAGAGGGTAAATTATGCGTACCTTAGTTTGTGAGGATGCTTGGGCTTTTATACTAGTAGAAGGTTGACCTCTTTACCTTGGAGTAGAAGTCCTTTCCTTATAGGAGTCCTTTTGAGCGTATTTTACGGGATCTTTTCCTTATGGGGATCCTTTAAATATTATCTAGCGTGGAAAGCAAGTAAACTTGTGCCCGGTCCGTCAGCCTCAATTTTCCTCCGTCACCTTTGTTATACCGTCAGCATTTGAGTCGTCAACCACAGAGTCAGCTGATACTATGACCGTCAGCATAAGCACCGTCTGCTACGCCCAAAGAAAAAGTATTAAACCGTCGGCTTTATGTCCGTGTGGTTTAAGCTCTCCTTTTATCCTCATCAGTTGCCCCCTACTCTACATGTTCGACGAATAAGACCGTCAGCATGTGGAGTTAGAAGATGACTAGGGAAAAATCAAATATGAACGACTCCTCGATCTTCGAGCTATTAAATGCAAGGTCACGTGGCATTCATTCGTTGGCCTCGTTTCTGGGCGCGGGCGTCGCCTCGTCTTCCGTGCGTTTTCTCTCTTGTATAAATACCACGCCTCTTCACTCATTTCATCATTTCAACCTCGCTGGTTTTTCAAGAGAGAATCCGTCACCCTTACTTCCAATTTGATCCGTCAGCTGTTATCAACACCGTCACTTTCAAGGTCGTTCCATCCATTCAAGATCTGCTTCACCTGTAAGTTCTTCTTTCCTTCTCTTCGCTTTTTTCTCCCTTTTTTATTTTTTCCTGAAAAAACAAAGTCAGTCTAGGAACTTAGAGCATATCCGTCACTTGTAGGTAGTCAGATGTCGAGTGACGCGTCGAGTGATCAGTCGTTAGTCCGCGATGGAGCGGGCTACGACGAATTCTTTGGCTCAGGTCAAGAGTCCGACGGCTTTTCTGAATCGTCAGGAAAGGAAACGTCAGCCCAGTCCCTTAGTATTGATGTAGAAGGCCAAGTTGAGGAAGTTAGGGATAAAGTGTTAAGTGAGGTTGAGGTCAAGAGGAGAGACGAGGAAATTTGTGTTGACGGGAACGGGGATGAAGGCGACGAGGAGTCGGATAGTGACGGGAGTAGGGACGAGGGTAACGAGGTTAGTAGTGACGGAAATGAGGATGAAGGTGACGACGAGTCCTGTGATGGAACTTCAGGGAGTTCTGGAGGTAACCGTCCCTTCATCCTCCCGGAGGAGTGGGCCGTCAATAAATTCCTTCCAAAGATGAGCAACAGAGTTTTTAACGAGTTGCGTACCCGTTTCCAAATCCCAGACCACATTCCTATCCGTCTCCCTAGAAAAAATGAGAAGTGTTATACAGGGAGGACTGCTGATGTGGGGATGTACGATGCCATGTTCGCTGCTGGCCTTAGATTACCACTGACGGCTTTACACCGTCTAGCGGATTTCTTGGGATTGTCCGTCAGCCAAATTGCTCCGAATGCCTGGAGGATTTTTATTGGTGCTGAGATCCTTTGGGGTCGCTTGAGTGGGGGGAACCGTCAGCTTTCGCTAGACGAGTTCTTTTATTGCTACAGACCCCAGCATAAAGTATCTGCCAAGGGGACTTACCATTTTGCTCCACGTGAGAAGAGCTTAAGATTAGTGTTTGATATGCCAGACTCCAATAGAAATTGGAAGAATAGATTTTTCTTTGTTAAAGGGACGGATTGGGTGTGCCGTCCAGGTGAGTGGGATACACTGCCTGGCGGTTATTTTGATAACACTTGGGCCTATATTAGGGAGTCAGGTTGCCCCCTTGTCTTACCGTCTCTTTTCATTTATCAGGGAGTTTTCTTGAGTCCGTCTCCTTTAACACCGTCTATTCCCTTTTATTTCAGCTAGTGCTCGCCCGGAGATATCTGACGAACAAAGGGAATTTATCCGTCGGATACTTGGCATATCGCTTGAGCAACGGAAGTGTAGGGACTTGATCACCCTAGACACCCTCCATTTGTATTGTGGGGGTCCAGAGCCGACGGTTGAAGCTCGGAAGTTGGAAGAATTTTCTCGTAAACGTAAGTCGAAGCCTTACATGACCCGTCGGTTTATTTCTTTCGTCGGCTATTACTGATCCGTCAATTTATTTTGTGTAGAGATGGAAGCTGCGAAGCAAAGGGTGAGGGCCGCTGCTGCCCGTAAGAAGGAGGAGGAGAAAGCTAAGGGAAAAGAAGGAGCGTCAACCCCTCATTCCTCTTTGAAGAGTTCAGTTAAGAGGAAGGCTGACGGAAAGGACGATCCTCCTTCTAAGAAGGTAGCTGTCAGTGCAGGGGATGTGCCTTCCACGAAGTCGCCTCCCAAGTCTGGTCACGGTGCTGGGAAAGGAGTGATGACCTCTTCTGGTCCCGTCATTGAGGGACCCCGTTGCTTGCTGACCCACAAGGATTATGCTGTTGAGGGGGTAGAATCCCTCATAAAACAGACGGATCTTGACCCTTGTGCTCAGCTAGGGACGGAAGACCTGGGGGCGTCAGCTTTCTTTGACATAGCACGGGTATGCTTTTTACTTTGATTAATTTAATGTTTGCCTTGCTTTATGGCTGACGGTTGTACTTCCTTCAGGCCTTGGTTCGTGTAAAAGCACTTCAAGACCGGTGCGTGGCCAAAGAAGGCGTCGTTTCTCGGGTTAGGAGGCATAACGCCAATCTGATGGATCAGCAAGCGCAATATAAGGAGGCCGTCCGTCTCTTAAACTCAGAGCTGAAGGATGTAAAGGAGAAGTTGGGAGAGGCTGAGGGTCAGCAGAAGAAGCTTGAGGAGGAGGTTTCATCCTTACGTGCACAAGTAGAGACGGCTGGGACTGATGCGGTCCAAAAATTCAAGACAACCCAGTCATTTATTGACTCCTGCGCTGATTATTACGGCACAGGTTTCGACGATTGTCTGAGGCAGGTAGCGTCAGCTTATCCAGAGTTGGATCTATCCGGAATTACCATGGACGCCTCCGTGCCGATGACTCCTGCTCGTGAAACTGTTGCTGACAAAGGTGACGGACCTATTAGTTTGGACTCTTTGCTTAATGATGCCGGAGTTATTTTGGCTCAGCCAGCCGTCACTATTCCTGCCGAGTCTTCAGATGCGGCACAAATTGCCAAGGATAAAGCTGACGGGGTCTCCAAGGATGTTCCTGCCATTTAACCATAGCTTTTCTATTGTAATTTTTGAACAATGTTTTTAAATGTCCTTTTGTTTATTGGGCTTTTTACCTGTAACTCTATTTGCCCCTTTTTATGGCACTTGGAATTCGTCGCTTTGAACATGTATACTGATTCTAATTTCTTATGGCCCCATTTATTTGATGAGATCGTTATTTTTTTGATTTTTTAGCCCCTTTTTATCATTTCTACGGGCTTGTTGGTTTGAGAACCACGTTTGTAAGTAGGGTCTTACTTTTTCGTTAGACCGTCATCTATTGGACCGTCTGCCTTATAGGTCCGTTAGTTTTAGGACCTGGTCCATATGATGATATTTTCATCCGTTGATAGACCGTCACTTTTTAATTTTCGTTTTTCCGGACCGTTGTTTTCTTGGCCTTAGCCTTGACGTTTTTGACACCATTAGTCCGAGTCCTGGTCCATATGATTTTCATCCACTAGACCGTCAGCTTTTTAAGCCTGGTGTATCTAACACCTTCATTAGTCCTTAGTTTTTTAGGACTTCGTCCATTTGATGATCGCTTCATCTTTTGGACCGTCGGCTTATTAGATTTCCCGGACCGTTGGCCTTAGACTTGATTTCTCTGACATCTTTTTTGGCCCGTCAGCTTTTTAAGCTTTGGTGTATTTAACACCTTCATTAGTCCTTAGTTTTTTAGGACTTCGTCCATTTGATGATTGTTTCATCTTTTGGACCGTCGGTTTTTTAGATTTCCCGGACCGTTGGCCTTAGCCTTGATGTCTCTGACATCTTTTTTGGTTCGTCAGCTTTTTAAGCTTTGGTGTATTTAACACCTTCATTAGTCCTTAGTTTTTTAGGACTTCGTCCATACGATGATTGTTTCATCTTTTGGACCGTCGGCCTTAGCCTTGATGTCTTTGACGTCTTTTTGGTCCGTATGTTATGGACTTAGCGGTTTTGGCCGCGAACCTAGTAGACCGTAGAAGAAATACACTTCAGTAATTTCTGAAAAACTCCTCTTATTGTCATGCATTCAAATGAAAGTAATTAAAACCAAATCCTGCCCCTTGGGCTAAAAAGAAGAATTGTTGCAAAAGATTAAAGTAAATGATAGTTATGAGGAGTGAGACTAAAGTCTTGCTGGAATGTAAAATAAAAAATTGAACTTTGTGCTGTCGCTCCTACTGGTAGTATCTTCGTAGGTGCTCGGTGTTCCACGGGTGCGGCAGTTTCTTTCCTTCCAATGTCTCTAGATGGTATGTGCCTTTCCTTAGCCACGACGTAACTCTGTAGGGTCCTTCCCAATTGGGGCCGAGTTTCCCTTGGGTAGGGTCCCTAGCGGCGCCCATGACCTTTCTAAGAACAAGGTCTCCAACCTGGAAGTCCCTGTGTCGAACCCGAGAGTTGTAGTGTTTAGCCATACGGTCCTGGTATCGAGCGAGCCTTTGTTCTGCTATTGCCCTGATTTCGTCTATTAGGTCCAGCTGTAGTCGCATGGCCTCATCATTTTTGTTTTCGTCGTGGTTGTGCACCCTGTAGCTTGTGAGCCCAACTTCTGCTGGAATGACCGCTTCATTTCCATATGTCAGTCGGAATGGTGTTTCTCCTGTGGGTGTCCTTGCTGTCGTCCTGTAAGCCCATAATATGCTTGGCAATTCATCGGGCCATATACCCTTTGCCCCCTCGAGCCGGGTCTTGATAATTTTGAGCAAGGATCGGTTCGTTACTTCGACTTGGCCATTAGCCTGAGGGTGGGCGGGGGAGGAATAGTGGTTCTTTATTCCTAGTTGTGAGCAGAAATCTCGAAAGGGGTCGTTGTCGAATTGCCGTCCGTTGTCCGAGACGAAGACTCTAGGAATGCCAAACCTGCATATGATACATCTCCAAACAAAGCTTCGTACGTTTTTCTCCGTGATTGTGGCCAATGCTTCAGCTTCCACCCATTTTGTGAAATAGTCGATGCCTACCACCAGGAACTTTAGCTGTCGTGCTGCTGTAGGGAAGGGTCCCATGATATCTAAGCCCCACTGTGCGAACGGCCATGGGGCCGTCATTGGGGTCAGCTCTTCGGTTGGTTGCCTAATAATGTTGCTGAACCTTTGGCACTTGTCGCAGGCCCTGACATAGGCTTCGGCGTCCTTCTGCATAGTGGGCCAATAGTATCCTGCTCGCACAAGCTTGTGTACCAACGATTTGGTCCCTGAGTGGTTTCCGCAGATTCCTTCATGCACCTCTCTCATGACATAGTCTGCCTCTTCCACACCCAAGCATCTTAGATATGGTCGGGAGAAACCTCTTTTGTAAAGGACATCTTTTATCAAGACGAACCTCGCTGCCTGGACCTTAAGTCTTCTTGCGGCTTCCTTTTCGTCTGGTAAGACCCCGTCCCTCAAGTATGAAACTAACGGCGTCGTCCAGCTTTTGTCGGAGCATATTTCCTGCATGTTGCTGAGGTCTATTAGCGGAGAAAGCTGTATGAAGGAGAGTACATTACCAGGGATGACCATTTGTTCTGCTGAGGCGGCTTTCGCTAGGCGATCGGCCCGCTCGTTTTCTTCTCTAGGGATTTGGACAACTTTAGCTTCTAGGTCAGCCACTCTCGCTTTTACTTCACCAAGGTACTTCTTCATCTTTTCGCCCTTGCACTCATAGTCTCCATTGATTTGGTTAGTGACGACCTGTGAATCGCAGTAGATGACTACCCTCGCGGCTCCTGCTGCTTTGGCGAGGTCGAGCCCTGCTATCAGAGCCTCATACTCTGATTCATTGTTGGTGGCAGGGAAGTCGAGACGGACCATACATTCGATGGTGTCCCCTTCGGGCGATAATAGCACAATGCCGGCCCCTGCGGCTTGCCTGTTGGATGACCCGTCCGTATATATACTCCATTGAGGGGACTCTGCTGCTTCCTTGTCTTCATCATGAGTGAACTCAGCTATAAAGTCGGCGACGACCTGTCCCTTGATGGCAGTCCGCGGGCGGTACTGAATATCAAATTCGCTCAGTTCTATAGCCCATAATGCCAATCGTCCCGCAGCCTCGGGACTGCTCATTGCTCGCCTTAAAGGCTTATCGGTCAAAACGTTCACCGTGTGGGCTTGGAAGTACGGTTTGAGCTTGCGGGCTGCCGTGATCAATGCCAGGGCAAGTTTTTCCATGGGCGGGTATCTTTCTTCGGCCCCATGAAGCGCTCGGCTTGCGTAGTATACGGGCTTTTGTACTTTCTCCTCTTCTCTGATCAGGGCCGCGCTAACTGCCGCGGGGGAGACGGCTAGATAGAGAAAAAGCTCTTCTCCTGGCTGCGACGGGCTTAGTAATGGTGGGGAGGAAAGGTAAACCTTCAGTTCTTCGAACGCTTGCTGGCATTCGTCAGTCCACTCGAAGGACTTCTTCAATGTTCGGAAGAAGGGTAAACACTTGTCCGTAGCCCTTGACACGAACCTGTTTAGTGCCGCTATCTTTCCGTTGAGGCTTTGTACCTCCTTCACATTTCTTGGTGGTGCCATATCCAGGATGGCCTGGATCTTGTCCGGATTTGCTTCGATGCCCCTCTGAGACACCATGAATCCTAAGAATTTTCCTGCCGTTACTCCAAAGGCACACTTTCCTGGATTGAGCTTCATATTGTAGGAGCGAAGTGTGTCGAATGTTTCTTTGAGATCTCCTAGATGATCTTCCTCCTTTCGGCTTTTCACCAACATGTCGTCCACATAGACTTGGACATTCCTCCCAATCTGCTGCGCGAACATTTTGTTCATGAGTCTCTGGTACGTTGCGCCTGCGTTTTTTAGGCCGAAGGGCATCACCTTGTAACAGAAGAGGCCTTGGCTGGTTACGAACGACGTTTTCTCTTGGTCGGCTTCATGCATTCGGATTTGGTTGTACCCCGAGAAGGCGTCCATAAAGCTCAGCAGCTGGTGTCGAGCCGTGGAGTCTACTAGGATATCGACCCTCGGGAGGGGGTAGCTATCCTTGGGGCAGGCCTTATTGAGATCGGTGAAGTCCACGCACATCCGCCATTTCCCGCTCGCCTTCTTGACCATCACCACATTTGCTAACCAGTCGGGATAGTATACTTCTCTAATAAAACTTGCTTCCCGTAACTTTCTGACTTCTTCTGCTATGGCTCGGTCTCGCTCGGGGGCAAACACTCTTTTCTTCTGTCTGATAGGTGGAAAGGCGGGCGATACGTTCAACCTATACACCATGACTGAAGGATCTATTCCCGGCATATCTTCATGATCCCACGCGAATACGTCCCGATTGCGTCTGAGGAAGGTTACGAGCTCCTGACGGATCGTGGTGTTAGCGAGCGTTCCAATTTTGGTCGTTCGACTAGGATCGGAATTGTCAAGGGGTATCTCTTCCAACTTCTCGACCGGCTCTGTTACCGTCCGGCGCTCTTCTATGCTTAAAGCCTGAACCTGATCCTCCATTTCCATCATGGCTATGTAGCATTCGCGTGCGGCCATCTGACTCCCGCGCAGTTCGCCTACTCCGTAATCAGTCGGGAACTTGATCATTAGGTGATAGGTGGAGGTTACTGCTTTCCATGAGTTGAGCGTGGGTCGCCCGAGGATAGCGTTGTAGGCTGATGAGCAATCGACCACCAAGAATGTCACGTCCCTGGCTATTTGTCGAGGGTAGTCGCCTACAATGACGGATAATGTGACTGCGCCTAATGGGAATACCCGGCTCCCGCCGAAGCCAACAAGCGGGGCGTTGGTTGGGATCAACCGCTCTCTGTCGATCCTCATCTGCTGGAACGCTGTATAGTATAGAATATCCGCTGAACTGCCATTGTCGACCAGCACCCGGTGCATGTTGTAGTCCCCCACACGCAGGCTGACGACGAGCGCATCGTCATGTGGATGGTGAGGGCGTTGCGCGTCTTCCTCTGAGAATCCGATTATGGGACCTTCTCTCCGTGCTATCTTCGGCACGACTCCCGTCAGCTGAACATTTTGTACCATCCGAAGATAGGTCTTGCGGGCTTTCTTGGATGACCCGGCGGCAGCCGTTCCTCCTACGATCATCCTGATATCCCCGATCGGAGGCCTCGGTCGCTCATTGTCCCGTCGGGGGTGCTGGTCTTGTACGGGGGGATCCGCTCTCTCCTTGCTAACGAATCTCTGCAGCTTTCCTTGTCTGATAAGGGCCTCAATCTGCTGCTTGAGGTCATAGCAATCAGCCGTGTCGTGGCCGTGGTCGCGGTGGAAACGGCAATACTTATCCCTGGAACGTTTGTTGGGGTCGCTTTTCAGTTTTCCTGGGAACGTCAGAGCCTCTTCGTCCTTGATTTGTATAAGGACTTGATCCACCGGGGCTGTTAGCGGAGTGAAGCTTGTGAACCTTCCCCCCATTGGTCTAGGGCGTCTTTCTTCCCTCCGGTCTCCTGTTCTTGTCTTCTTGCGGCCTTGGTCTTGCCGATTGTCTTCTTGTCGTTCTCTTTTCCTGGGCTTCTCTTCCCGAGCTAATAGGGCATCTTCAGCGTTCATATACTTCGTGGCGCGGTAAAGCACTTCCGACATGGTCTTAGGGTCGTTTTTGTATAGGGAAAACAAAAACTTTCCCTTCTTCAAGCCATTCGTGAATGCCGCAACAAGGATCTTATCGTCGGCTTCATCGACTGAGAGTGCCTCTTTGTTGAAGCGGGAGATGTAAGCCCTTAAAGTTTCATCTTCTCGCTGTTTCATGCTCATCAAGCACGCTGTAGACTTCTTGTATCGATGGCCTCCAATGAAGTGTGCGGTAAACTAAGCGCTGAGCTCTTTGAAGGTGCCGATGGAGTTTGGTGCCAGTCGGCTGAACCAAATTCTCGCTGCGCCCTTCAGTGTTGTAGGGAAGGCCCTACACATGATGGCGTCCGCTACTCCTTGAAGGTGCATTAGGGTCTTGAAGGTCTCCAGGTGGTCCAGCGGGTCCTTGACCCCGTCATAACTGTCTATCTGTGGCATGCGGAATTTGCTTGGTAAAGGGTAGGAGTTGACGGTGGCGGTGAACGGCGAGTCAGTTCGGTTGACAAGGTCGTCCAGGTCGCTTGATACTCATCCCTTGAGAGCATTCATCATGACCTCCATTTGTTCCTTCATGGCCTGCATCTCCGCGATAACAAGTGGCGGAGCAATCTCTGCGAGGGAGGGGATGCTCGTGTTCTGCCGTTCTGGTTTGCTCGGGGCGTTGCTGGCCTGGGGGCCTTCCTGATTTCTCCTGTCGGCGCTAGTTCCCTCTTGATCTGCTCCTTGGTTGTTGGGGGCTGCATTCTTCTGTCTCAGTTGCTCTTCTAGGTCGTGATTTTGTTTGGTGAGGCGCTTTACGGCAGCGGCGAGTGTCCTCACCTGTCTTTCAAGAGCAGTCGTAGGGGCTTCTTCTTCTTGAGCGTCGTTGGTAGTCGCCATTGAGCGAGTGAGTACCATGTAACTCTTTTGTCTAGGAAGCGAGAACGTGCTACGCTTCCCACAGACGGCGCCAACTGATGATGCCGAAAATAGTATCACCAGTGAGTCACACGTTCCTCGTACGATCAAACGGCACCTGCACAACGAAAAGGAAGAACCTAGCAGAGAGTACCGGTGTGGTACCGGCCAAACACCCTCCGAAGGTCAAGTTAGAACTATTCTCACTGCTCTAGAGTGCTAGAGAGGGTAAATTATGCGTACCCTAGTTTGTGAGGATGCTTGGGCTTTTATACTAGTAGAAGGTTGACCTCTTTACCTTGGAGTAGAAGTCCTTTCCTTATAGGAGTCCTTTTGAGCGTATTTTACGGGATCTTTTCCTTATGGGGATCCTTTAAATATTATCTAGCGTGGAAAGCAAATAAACTTGTGCCCGGTCCGTCAGCCTCAATTTTCCTCCGTCACCTTTGTTATACCGTCAGCATTTGAGTCGTCAACCACGGAGTCAGCTGATACTATGACCGTCAGCATAAGCACCGTCTGCTACGCCCAAAGAAAAAGTATTAAACCGTCGGCTTTATGTCCGTGTGGTTTAAGCTCTCCTTTTATCCTCATCAATTGTCATTTTATCTAGGACTAGTCGCTAACCCGTACGATGCACGGGAAAGCACAAATATCTACAAAATCTATTTAACATTATAGCTATATTTAGTTAGGTTCAAATGTCCCCTTCTTGAATTATAAAAAAATTTTAAAATAAGCATGAAGACTAAAAAAAATGTTGGATCAAAGAGGATTTATAGGATAGTGGTGGTACTAAGTACTAACCGTTCTTCCAAATGTTAAAAACAGTTTACTTACAAAACTAAAAAAATTATACACTTAAGAAACATATTGTTAGTTTTTCTAACAACTTATTCAAACTACATACAAAAATAATAAATCATACAATCCATATTCCATCATAATTTTCTTCTAAAATATATATATATACACTAACTGCTCGATTTATATCTTCAATATCACCTTTAAAATCATGAGCAATCATATCCCCTGTCCTAAGATCCAATATTAAATAGCCATATCAGATATATAAATTTAAACAAAAACAAAAAAAAACAAAAACAAAAAAACAAGAGAACTCCCTTAGTCAAAAAAAAATGTTATGCATTTCCTCTATTTTAAATGGCTTCTTCAATTTTCGAAGAGTAAATCTTGAGGATATCATTTCTTCAACTTTTTGAAAAGAAGAAAAAGAAGAAGAAGATCTACCAAAAAGTGAGAGACCAAGAAAGAGAAAAAAGAAATTCTATAAAATGTTAAAATGTTTTTCCCAAAAGTTCTAGGACCACAAAAAAACTACAACTATATAAACTATGAGTGATGGAGAAAAAGTGGTGGTTTAAAGTGAAAGTGGTAGGCAACCAATTATAGTCTATTATGTAGAATGGTTATAGTAAGAGTAGTAATTTTTTATGTTGTACTAGAATTAATCTATATTTAAACTAGTAGATTCTTTCTTTAATGTACCTTACCAATAACCCTTCCCAAGCTTAATTGGAGAGAATCAAGAGATCCTCAACGGTCCAACCTATTGAAATATTTTCCATTTCTCTTATGTTCAAGAGGGCTTATTACGTGTGTGTTTGACATTGGATTATAAACTTACTTTTGCTTATTATATATATTGTTTACAGGATCCACACTACTTTTTGTCTTAGTTTTATTTCAAATAATCTAACTTTCACAATATCATAACAGCTTATTTGATTTTTTTTTTTTTTGGGTGTGTGATAAACCTAGATTTTAGAAAAATGAGAGAAAAATTTAAGCAAAGAGGAAAAAGATATGACTATTGCTTGGAGAGTTTTCCTTGATAATGAGTATTGTAATTTGTAACACATCCCCCGGTTATTGTAAAATGTGTATTGTGTCGTTTTAATTCTTTTTGTGTGTGTTATTCAAAATATTCTCTGTGTTGAGGGCCTATTTTACAGCAAATCAATATTCATATGGACACCATGACTTGAAATATATATATATATATATATATAATTATTTTTAAACTAATTTGTTTTGTCTACCCTGAAAAAAATACTGAATACATTGACTTGAAAATCCCATAAATTTAGATTCAACAAAAATAATCTTGGCCCCCCAAACATAATTCTTAGGGTCTGTTTGGGATCCGTTTATTTTGTTGAAACTGAAAACTTTTTGATGAAAGTAGTGAGATAAAGGTAAAAGTTAGCTAAAATAGTACAGTAGGATCCATAAACAATACCAAAAAGTGTAGTGGGGCCTATGAATAGTAGGAAAAATAAGCTGAATAGTAAAATAAGTTAACTTTTTAATCTGGAGCCAAACACACACTTAAACTCTTAAATAAAAAAAAATTAAAAAAAAAAACTCAAATAACAACAATAAAAATTAGCCCAGACAACAACAAATAAATAAAATATTCAACAAAAAATTTATTCAAAAATAAAAAATAAAAACCTCTAAGCATTCAGATTCGTAACTCATTCAACATATTTTTTAAAAATAATCTCTAATATCGTTTTTCTTAAAAAAGGGTACCACGAGAGATATTGTGGCTATGAATTCTCATCAGCAACGCCAATGACTCTACTCTC
Source organism: Quercus lobata (assembly GCF_001633185.2). Taxonomy (NCBI): domain Eukaryota; kingdom Viridiplantae; phylum Streptophyta; class Magnoliopsida; order Fagales; family Fagaceae; genus Quercus; species Quercus lobata. Next base: position 580,517 of record NW_022154706.1, read on the forward strand.
CTTGATTGCTTGGTTCGGAGTTGTTGCATGTATCATCTGTTACTCTCTCTCTCTCTCCCCTATTTTCTCTTCTCTGTCATCATTTCAAACTCTCTCTCTCTCTCTCTCTCTCTCTCTCTCTCTCATTTTATTATTCTCATCTCAACATTCTCAATTCTCATTTTATCTCTCACTAGTCGCTAACCCGTGCGATGCACGGGAAAGCACAAATATCTACAAAATCTATTTAACATTATAGCTATATTTAATTAGGTTCAAATGTCCCCTTCTTGAATTATAAAAAAATTTTAAAATAAGCATGAAGACTAAAAAAAATGTTGGATCAAAGAGGATTTATATGATAGTGGTGGTACTAAGTACTAACCGTTCTTCCAAATGTTAAAAACAGTTTACTTACAAAACTAAAAAAATTATACACTTAAGAAACATATTGTTAGTTTTTCTAACAACTTATTCAAACTACATACAAAAATAATAAATCATACAATCCATATTCCATCATAATTTTCTTCTAATATATATATATATATATATATATACTAACTGCTTGATTTATATCTTCAATATCACCTTTAAAATCATGAGCAATCATATCCCCTGTCCTAAGATCCAATATTAAATAGCCATATCAGATATATATATATATATATATATATATATAAAAGTTTGACATAATTGCACAATATATTTAGAGGTAACTACAAATTTTAGTAATTGAACCTACATAATAAATTATTTTAAAACAAAACCTAAATAATAAATTAAGTACTATTCGTTCATAAAAAAAATCTATTCAGCCAATATTGTAACTCTTTTGTGATCAACGTTAAGTGAGCACAATTTTTAGTAATTGTTTTTTCTAAAATGTATATAAATGTTTTGCAGATGTAACTTCCATAAATTTTTAAAAGAAGATCTAAACAATTTTTTTTTCATTTTTCTTTAATTACACATTAGGATTCCAATCTCAAAAATCCCTAATCTCAATATGAAACATTCAATTACTAAATGAAAAAGATCAAGTAAACAAAAAATTAAATTAAATTAGAATATGAAATACAAAAGAAAGAAAAGCTATGAAAAAAAATTCACATACTTTAAGGACAAAGAATTAGTAGAAACAAAACAATGAGCAAAGACAATTTTGACGTGGTGTATAATATATATAACATAATTTTACAATATATTCACTTGTAGTTGAGTAGTTTTAGTATCACAAATTATTCTATAATTTTTTTATCATAATTTTGATACAAAAAACTATGAATATTTAATCATCAATAACATATAAACTCATTATTTTTACTTCATCCGTCACATTTTACCAAGATGTAATTGTTGCAAAAAGTTGTGAAAACTGTGTGGCTCTAAACTTTTTTGCGTGTGTCAGCCAGCCGGTCAGTACAAAATGATAAGAGCATTCCCATTAAGGGTTTTAAATGCTAAAAGATGCTTTCTTTTAGCATTTTTGACCCAAAAGCTTGCTCCATCAAGAGTGGTAAAAGCTATAATTTTCGGCATTGATGAACAGTGCGGTCTCATATTTAAGACCGCACTGTTCACCAATTGTAAAATTTATATTAATTTTTTATTCAAGTGGGACCCACTTTCTTTTCTTCTTTGTCTTTGTCTTTCTCATTTCCCGTTTCTTCCCTCTCACCATTTCTCTGCTCTCTCTCTCCCTCTGCTCGACGCCTCCCTCTCCGACGAAACCCAGGCCGAAGTATCAAGCCCAGCCGATTTTTTTTTTATTCACTCAATGCTCTCTCTCTACTCTATCTTTCTCTTTCCTCTCTCACTTCTTTCTTCTCTCTTCTCTCTCTGTGCTTCACCGATGTGGTTCGCCGATGAGTGGGCTCCGCTGATGATTGTGCTCCGGCGATTGTGGGATGCCGATGGCTGTGGTCCGGTGATTGTGGTCATGGATCGTGGGTCCGATGGCTGTGGTCTAGTGGCGGCAATAGAGGTTTCTTCTTCTTTTTTTTTTTTTTTTTGGTTCTGCGTGGTTCTTCTTGGGTCCGATTGGGCTCCGATCGTGCGACGGAGCTTGGTGGTCAACCATGGAGCACGGGTCGGATCATGGATCGAAAGGAGTCGTGGTCCGATTCGGTTTGTGGGTTTTTTTTGGCTGTGGGTTGTGGTCCGATTTGACCATGGTTTGTGGGTTGTTTTCCTTTTTTTCTTGCTGTGGTTGGTGGTGATTTGGTCCGATTGCTGTTGATTTTTTTTTTGGTCCAACGGTGGATGTGGATGTGGTGGGTGTGGTGGGTGGATGTGGAGATTTTTCTTCTTCTTTTTTCTCTGTTGTTGTTTGTGGTTGTGGTGGATCTGGCTAGTGGCTGGTGGCGGCGATGGTGGGTGATGTGGTGGTTGTGGTTTGCGTGGGTGGATGCGGTGGCTGGTGGTGCTGAGAATAATTGGGTTGAGAAAGAGAGAGACAGAGGAGAGAGACAGAGGAGAGAGAAGGAAAAATAAAAAATAATAAAGAAAGAATATTTAAATGGAATGTTAAAAAAAATAGAAGTTTTGATGGAAGTGATGTTGTAAAGTGGTGTGTTATATGTTATAAAATTGGGTTTTGAGAGGGTAAATGCTAAATTTTTTGCAAACCTTGATAAGAATGCTCTAAGAGAAATTTATTTTTTTTATTAAAAAAAGCTTGATTTTGAAATGAAGCTCACGTTGGTGGGGTTGTCAGTGGCATTAATGATTACATACCACACAAAAAACTAAAAAGCAAGATTGAATAGAAACCAAGAGACACATTGAAAAAGAGGCAAAAGAAAGAAACATTTTTTATAATATGTGGGAGCCGAAGAAGAAAGAAGAAGGTGGAGAAGGAACATGGTGTGGCGTGGCGACAACTACAACGAAAACGTGTTGATGATGACGACAACGCGAGCAAGAGCTAGTCGGTACTCAGTAAGTTACAAAGAATGGAGAGAGTGATTTTTATATCTGAAAACCTTTTTGTTTTTCTGGTTTATGTCCGGTATGAAATTTCCGGCGAAAATCCAATATGTTTTCCAGTGTAGGTCGATTTTTAAATCAGCACAAAACATAGGTGTTTCTGTACCGGATTAGGTGCCGATATGAAATATTTCGGCTCTAGTAATTTGATCCAACCCCTGCACCATATCCTAATCCAACAACCCATTCGACCAAATCATTTAACACCGACAATTTCATCATCCCCAAATTCTCAAATTCTATAATCAACCCAAAAAAACTACCCACATCTCCTAAGTTGGAAAAAAAAAATCTACATTTGATGATTTAAAATCATAAACTATCAAATGCATACAATAATAACAATTAAATGAAAATATTCTTCAAAAAAAAAAAAAAACTCTAAATTTTGTATTACCTTTTCCAACACTACCCATTGTAAAGGGTAAAAGCCTCTTTCTACCCTTGCACTCTTTGCAAAAGTCTCTTTCTACATTTGTTGGCTCAGTAACTTGAATCAAAATACTAAAACAGAACATGGCGTTCAAACCCCAAAAGTTTGCTGATAAAGAGAGAGGGTGAAGAATGAATTCTTGTTTTTTTTTTGGTGTCTAAAGAAAATATAAAGTGAAAATTTATAAGGAACGGTGTTAAATTAATAACTACCCAACGGAATGATGCAACTGTACACCAGCAGATATATACTAACTGGTCGATTTATATCTTCAATATCACCTTTAAAATCATGAGCAATCATATCACCTGTCCTAAGATCCAATATTAAATAGCCATATCAGATATATATATATATATATATATATATATATATATATAAAAGTTTGACATTGCCTAGAAAAATTAAATGCAATTATAAATCTAGTGAAAATATATTTGGATTCAGTACTTCACTTAGTTTTGAATAGTAGGTTTACCTACTATTCATATGAAAGGAGGAAGCGACAATATGATTCAAACACATATAATTCACACTAAACCAAGAGTCATGAAATATCCTCAATAATAATTCACACTAAACCTTCATAATATGATTCAAACACATATAAGAATAGAAATTAAATTAGAAACAATTAAAAACCTTATAAGAAGTGACAAAATAGAAAAACAGGGAAAAAATTAAAATATTTTGAAAAGAGAGGGCTAACCGAATTTTTAATAGCATCATCTTCGTGTTTGTATTTCTTGTAGCAAGGAGTTGAAGACTTTTTTTCAAGACCTCATTCAGGTATTATAAGGAACATCTTTCCTTTCCATACAATAGTTAAAACAAAATAAATATTATATAATCCATAGAACTTCAGAAAACCATGAAAAATACAAACCTCTCTTGTAAGGTCAAATTCACATAATTAAGCCTATCACCATCTAATTTTTTACAATAAAATATCCAATTAGAATGGTTACAAAGTATCTCCCATATGCCACACACAGAAACCTAATCGAAAAAAGAAATGAAGAAAGAAAAGCAATTTAACACTTTCTAAGAAGAAGAAAGCGGACTGGAGACACAGGAGAAGACGTTACTATGTTGCATGCATTTAAAATTTGTGGAGCACCTACCTTTAGGATTTGTGGAGGAAGATTTTAAAATCCAAATAATAAAACCAAAAAACCTATAATGGAATATAGCGTTAAAACCTGCCAAAAATATATTTGTGAAAACCAAAGGTTCTCTACCGTACATAGAGAGATGGTGAAGAATCAGAATGATCGAACTTGAAGTTTTTGAGTTTTGCCTCAAGAAATATAAATTGAAATTTATTAGGAAATGTGTAAAGTTTATAAATACCGACGGGAACAATGCAACTGAACACCAACAGGCAACAATAGCAAAAGAATTGTATTGAAATGGTTTGTATAAAAACCAAATGAAAAGATGCATTGTTTTGTGTTTTTAATGGTAGACATGGCATTAATTTATGTAGCCACGTGGCGCAATGAGGACTGATCAACAAAAAGTCAAACATTTCGGCTATTAGTTATTATATAGATTTGTTGAGCCAGCACCATATTGTCACCTTCAATGTGACATTACCATGAAACCATTAACCTGGGCCTCCTTTCAACGACTTACTTTCAAGATAAGCACGTTTAATGTGTATGGTCCAGCTTGAGGGAGATTTTTAGAGTTACACTTGTTATTTTTTTATTATTATTCTCTATTTACATAAAGTAATTCTTATAGTCTTGCCATATCACTTTAATAGAGATATAAATATGCACTAAGGTGAAGGATTAATTGATTAAGCCCTAAAATTTTTTTCCTACCCTATGTCTCACTCTTTTTATCTATGTTTCTCTTCTTCCTTCTTTTCTCTTAACCCTAATATTTCCGTATGTAACAACTCAACTGGTGTAATCATACAAAGAAGTCAAAAGCAAAAGTCAAAGTGTGTTGCAAGACTTTGTTACAGGTATTGAATAAAAGAAGACAAAGTTGATCCCTACATAATTAAAAACTTTTATTGGATAAATTAGGCTTTGATAATATCTTCAAGTATCTATATCTATATCTATATCTATATATATATAATTGCAGAAGCTGAGAGAAAATGAGTACCTAGAATTAAGGAGGTAATGACAAATAGGAAAAGTCCCTCCTTAAAATTCAGACATGTGTAACTTTAAAAAGCGATACATTATATTGTTTTCAAAATATTAACACCGTTTGGCTGTACTTTTTTATATTGACCAAAAAAAAAAACCTGTTAAAAGAAAAAAAAAAACGCAGAAATTTTAAAATATCTGCCTATCCCTTCAGACTACTTAACATTTTCTCTTTCTTAAAAAAAAAAAAACCTGCCAATATTGCGATACAGAGAAAGAGAAAGGGAAAAAGGGGAAAAACCTACTCTCTGCACATCAGTCTTCTTAACTTTTTTTCTCTCTAAAAAAAACCCTAGCCATACTACGATAGAGGCGATCTTTTCACATCAAACTCCGCTACGAGAAAAGAAAAAAAAAGAAAGACTTGCGCCACAGTGGAGATTCGATTGATCATCGCTATCCCCTTTTGAGTTTTCCAGGTACGTTCTTCTCTCTCTCCCTCTCCCTCTCCTTCTCTCTATGATTTTTTGTTGTTTTGATTCGATTTTGAGACTTCTCTGTGATTTCGGGATAAGTTTCTCCTGTTTCCGTCAATTTATGGAATATTCTAGATCTGTTTAGCGATTAAAACCCTATCGATCTTCTCTTCAGACTCTGCGAACCAGTGGATATTCGTACGGCCGGCCACTGCCATACCCTGCCGGACTTAGAGCATCACAATCGGCATCCGTCAAAGCTAAATACAATCAAACGCCCCATAGGTTTTGAGATACGGAGTTAGAGATTGGCGTTATTCTGACGAAAGGTATGCATCATTTTTGTTTGTTCATTCTACCTTTTTTGAGTGCTTTGTTGTGAAAATTGGACGAAATATATGCATTAATTCTCTGTGTTCATTTTTCCCCTTTTGGTGCTTTGTTGTGAAGATTGATTGTTCAAATTTCTGCAGGAATTTTCCTGCATAATTTCGTTTAAGAACTATTGTTCGATAAATCTGTGTGCTGTGATTGATGTATGTGATATATTAATTCAAGTTTCAGATACTGTGGCTTGCCATATATATAATTTTATATGGGTACAAACTTGATTCGTAAAACCTAAGGTGTTTGGGTTATAATTGATTTTGTTTTGTGGATTTGGTGTGAGATTCAATTCTGATGTATATTTGTGTTGTTGGTTAGATTGGATTGTAAGAGTTTGAAATCTGAAAGTGTAATGTATTTTTGTTGTTGTAACTTTATGGTTGCTGGTAGGTGAATTTTCATTTATAAAACAATGAATGTAATTACTATTAAATTGACAGAAATTGTTTGTAATTCATTTAGTAGATCATGTTTGGTTGGAGCACACCTCTTTTTCTTTGAGTTTCATACTATAGAATACTTACAAAGATTGTATGTGCAGCAGCCAATGTGGCATGACCACAAAACTGAAGCTGCAAAGGGGTATCAAACATTTGATTGAAATTAAAATTGTTTGTTCAATGTTGTTCAAGATTATATTTCCTAAGAACTGAATCTGTTTTCACCAAAATGTATAAATATTGTCTAAATTTGTTGGATTCTTTTTCATATGCAAAGTTTATGGTTCTTTGTTTTGATGTATTAATGTTTTTGCTTCCTAATTGTTTAATTGCACATTTGTTAGTAGAATAGTGACTATATTTATCTGTAAGCTCATGGAATTAATTTGAAGCACTAAATACATACTAAAATTTAGAAGTTGGCAATTACAATTTACCTTAGGCTATTGGCTGTTTCTGTTATTTTGAATGGGTGTAAATAAATACTAAGTTTACTTATTCATAAAAGTCACTGGTCATATGACATTGAACTATTATGTTTTATTTACAAAATATAATGTAAATTTTGCTTTAAGTTTTACTGTTTGATGTGCTTTAAATATTTATTTATATATATCCTTGGCTAATGGAAGCCAAATTCTTTACCATCATCATATTGGAAATAGGCAATAGCTTATTAAAAAGTAAAACAATCTTTCAAATTTTTTGCAACTCAAACCATATTACAATGTTTGCATCCGCTTCTTTTATAGTCTCTCTTCATCTTTCTTTGCAATTAATTTTGGCTTATTTGTTTTTGTGAAATTTTACTATTCAGTGTAGCTCAATGATTACATTATGTTGGTTTTGAAGGATTTGAATTTCTATTTGTGATGATTATGTAATCATTAATTTCAGTTCTTATTTCACATCTTCATCGCTTTTTTTGGTTATTTGTTTGGTGTGTATCTATCTTTCATCTTTCTCTTCTGTCAGTTTAAAAAACCTTCTTACCCTTTCATTTTTTGTTGAAATTCAGATTCGCTGAGTTTTTCCTGTCAAGTACCAATAATTCATAAATATGCCAAATTTTCGAGGGCCTCATTTACATTGTTGCTTCTCAGTAATTTTGTATTTTCAATGACTTTTTTTCCCTCATGTGCTAATGTAGATCTATCATCTCTGCTCTGGCTTATAAGACAGTTGGTAGCTATTCAAGAAGAGCTACTTGATTAAATATAAAGGTCAGGCCAGCCTAATTTTCCTTTGTTTCTTTTTTTTAATTTGTATCTCTTTATCATTTGTTAATGTTTGATTAAAAAAAACTTTAAACAAAAACAGTTTAAAAAAAGATGGGTTTTAGTATTTTTCTTTGAATTCTTTGGTCTCAAAATATCATCATTACTTCTTTTTTTTTTTTTTTTAATAGCACTGGGAGTATCGCCCTATTGAAAATAGATGTGTTTAGGAAAGGCCTAGGAGAAAATAGAACTATGACAAATTTAGAAAATACAGCTATTGATTGGATAATCAAGTTTCAAGAAAGAATAATATCATCAAAAAAATTTAGTGTAAAGTGTGTGCTCAATACTTGATATATTCTTTTTGTTAACATTTAGAGTTATGTTTGGGTGTGCTTTTGTTTTAAATGCTTAGCAGAGATTGATGGGGTAGATGGCAATGGCAAGGCCAACATTAGATTTTTTTTTGAATCGTTTTAACTTTTATTCAGTTTTAAAATCAATTTGACTTCTAAAGTAAATTTGTAAAGTCAATTCAACATTAGATATTTGGCTTTTAGTTTGACTATTATTGGTTTCTAAAGTCAATTTGTATTTTAAGAGTGTGATATGCTCCCAAGAATTTGTGAATTTGTGAATTTGTGAATTTGACTATTATTGGTTGAATTGTGGGTTACTTTGCAAAGCCAGCCATTTCAAAGTGAACAATTTGCAATCTTAATGGCTATTCTGGCATTTTGCAGAACAGGGGGTGTAGAAATAGGTATGTAACATTTAGTTTCCTTTATCTAATTCTTTATTGTTAGCTCACCAAAAACGTAAATATACTTTCAAACCATTAATATTGAAACATCTCAGGCTTTTATTTTGTTGCTTTGTTGAGAAACTTTAATAGGCAGAACAGTCATAATTGATTTTCTTACTCCCTGAAGAAATATCTTCTAAGAGTGGGCCACAACTTTACTTGCAATGTTAAGGCTGATTAATGTTTTAGTGTCTTAGCTATGTCCGAGTCGATTGAGATGGCTCTATTAGAATCATACACTAGCATAAGTGGTTTACAAGAGATTTGAGAGGCAGATGAACTCTCTGCAATGAACTATATGAAAACTTTGACATCAAGCCTCCTAAGGTGTTTCTTTCCCTCCTTTTATCTCTAATTTACAATATAAAGGCATTTTCATACAAATTTATGTCACGGCCTTCATCATTTAGTACATATTCAAACTCCTCTGAGTAAATATTTAACGTTGAATTGATTATAATTAGTTTCTTTTTTTTATATAAATTTTGTAGATTTATTTTTAGTTTCAACTAAATTAATGACTTTTCTATGCAGATTTGCAATCTTCCTATCTCCTCTCACATTGTTTTGCCGATAGCAATCCACTATTAGTTTTTTTGCTCTCTTTGATTTTATTTATTTTTATTTCTTTCAGTAAATTTGTAATTATTTTTGGCTAATCTGAAGTTTGTTTGGCTATGCATTTGATCTGAGCTTGATATGGTTTTTCATGTGATTAGGTTTCAATCAAATGAGAAACCAGTTAGTGAGATGTAATGAATTGTCTAACCATGCAAAGCCTCTTTTAACAACTTGGTGTAGGATTGCATCTAAAGGAAAAATCGAAAATGGTTGCTCTTTATGTTGTTAATAAGGAAGCTGTTGATCTGGCATGTTCTTTTAAAAATTATACTCTGTTATCATAGTTTACTTATTATTTAAAAGAAAAAAAAAAGCTTTATAGTTAGATGATGTTGTTAATTGCTTTGAAGAATGGTCTATTGGAGAATAGAAGTACATACGTGATGTGATTTGAACAGAGTAATGTTTAAAATTTTTAGGGGATATTGGATACTATATGCTTAAATATACTAAATTATTTAGGTTTGAATGTATGTAGTAGAAGTATGAGAACTAAGTTTATGTTGGTTGTTAGAGCCATTTCTTGGGTTCTTCTTTTACAGATTTACGCATTTCTCTACCAGATACGATGGTTTGGTATTTTGCAAGAAGAGATACCGAATCATATTGAAAGGTTTAGGTTAGCCTGACTTTCCTTTTGTCTCTCTCTTTTTTTTGGGTTACGTTTTTTTCATTTGATGTCTTTGGGTTTGAATTAGTTTTTTCCTTGCACAATATAGTCAGAATTGTTCTTGAAGTATTTGGTTTCAATTAAATTTTTTTTCTTCAGTAAATTGACCTGTAAAAGTATTGTTTGTCTTATTTTTCTTAAAGTTTGGAACTTCACTTTTTAATTCCTTTGTACCTTTTCCTTTGTCTTGGTATTTTTAAAAGTTTATATGTTTTCATTATAGATAAAAGTCTATGTTACAAAAAAATATAACGAAAGCAGTTGATGAAGAAGAAATTAGTAAGCATGTATTTATATATTTTTTTTGTGTCTTAGTAAATGGGTAACATTTGTTCAACGGGATTTGGATCTGAATTTAACTTGGTAGCTGTTCCTAATTGATAAACTCTCTTTTGAGTCCAGATTGTTTGATTAAAATTCCCGAAGGACCAAAAAAATTTTTTGTTACTTGCCAAAACTTGCAAATCATCCAATCCTATTTCTTAAGATATGTGGATCAGTTTTTGGGTATTTTACTATTTAGTGCAGCTCAATGATTACATTATGTTGGTTTTGAAGGATTTGAATTTCTATTTGTGATGATTATGTAATCATTAATTTCAGTTCTTATTTCACATCCTCAACGTTATTTTTTGTTATTTGAAATTGAATTAAAATCCGGACATCTATTCTCTTTCATTCAATGTTTTGGCCTCAAGTTATAATCTTTAATTATTTACACATAATATTTAACAATGCTTTTACTTGGTTCTTATTTAGAATAGCATTTTGTTATTTCCTATTGGCTTTACTTTTATATATGGTTGTTAGAGCCATTTCTTGGGTTCTTCGTTTATCTCACTTTTCTTTTCTGGTTGTCTTTACATTTAGTAAGATGGATGGTTTAAGAACAGAATGTTCGAGGAGTAAAATTATTTTGTAATTTTTAGTAAGTAAAATTTTTTATTTTTAATGTTAATTACTGAGTTTTTAATGTAAATTTTATTGTTATTTCCTTATTGATATATGTCTTTAATTTACTAGAATGCTTATAAGTCTTTGTTTCTTTTAATTTTTGTACTGCTCAGACTATTACACTCAGTTTATTGGGAGGCTTTTTAAAATGTTGTTGTTAGCTTTATTTATTTTGTTTACCTATTTATTTTTATTGTGTGTTATTCATATTGTTTGACAAAGGAGCTGAGAAAATTATTTCTAAAACTGCAAAAGAACTTGCAGAGATGCAAGAAGAGGTAATTTCATATATAAATGTTAGTCCTATATATTTATTTTCTGAAAACTGAAGTTTTAATACTTTCTTACCAATGTTGCATGTATATTTATATATATTGCTAATAGAATGATACTTTGTTTATACAGATGTTGAAATTAGATGAGAATACTTTACCAAAAGAGATTCAAAAAATAATTGGCAATGAATATTTGTTCCAACTGCATCTTGATGAATATAATTTGAAGTATGGAAAAGAAAATTACACGGCCTCAAAAATTTTGGAGATGGAAGTTTTACATAAGCAAAAAGACTCAAGTAAAGTTGAAGAACATCCGGTGATTGAAACATACTTACTTCAACCTGCTTACTATATGATTCAAACATTAGTCTACACATAATCTACTTTACATATCTAACTGATACATAACAATGCAAATTATTGCAGGAAACAATGGAGGAAATTGGAAGAAAATCAAGGAAGGACAAGTACATAGCCAATCAAAAAATAGAAATAGGAGAAACATCTGTTCAAAGACTTGAAAGAATGCCGCTCCAAATGCTTCAAAAACGTCAAAAAAGTACTAAGCAAATTGCTACAAAGAAGAAAAAAAACTGAACTCTATTGTATATACTACCTTACTCTAGGAATCTTTATGTATTTCATAGTATTGTTAATTATTATTTTTTTGCCTTTAGAAGAGTAAACTGAATGTACTGACTAAAGCTGACAAATTAGAACAACGTTACTATAAAATGTAATTATATTTCACAATTTGGTATGTTAGACACTGTGATGGCCCAAAATTGTTGATTTCAAAGTGTATAAGCTAAATGAAGAATGTAGACAACAGGATTTGCTTTATTAAAATAAATAGATTTTCCCCTATTGTTCTGTTATTGTAAAGTAAAAAGTTATGTGTGTCAATATAGTGTATGTAATTGTACTATGGCTGTTTGGATCAGTTATATATCTGCTTGAATACATCAAAATTTCCCTTATAATGTCAATTGTGCTATTTTTCCTTCTAAATTGCTTAATAGAACACTATGGAGTTTTACCTAAGAAATATAAAAAATTAAATAATTTCTCTTTCCATTTCTTTTCCTCTCTTCCTTTTTATTTTAAAAGAAATATAAAGATATCTAATTCTTACAACTTTATTACTTCTAATGAAAAAGAAATATAAAGATATCTAATTCTTACAACTTTATTACTTCTAATGAAACCATTTTTATAGCTATACACAGTAGAGTTGTAATGACTAACAATGTATAATATATATTTAAAGCAATTACCTATATTTTCTTCTACTTATGAGATTTTAAATGATCCCGCGCATCGTGCGGGTTAAACACTAGTTTCTATAAGACACAAAACCATGCATGTTTTTATTTTATTTTATATATAGACAAATATGTAAGCCCCCTCAACCTAAAAAAGACTTTTTATTACACGCCCAATTTCATATTTTCTAATGTGTCAAGTAGTAATTGGTGCATACTAAAAATAAGACTTGGCTTGGTCCAGTGCCCTAAATTGTTGCAATGACAACGTGTGATCAAAAATGGGCACACGCCATCATCTAATGGCACAGCGCTCACTGTGGACCCAATCTTTGCCCATAAAAATAAGAGAAGTGTTACGTTCACAATATTTGTATAACCCTTTCACAACAAATCATAATGGTTAGTTATTATTGGTTATAATTTGAACCTACAACTAAAATTACTTTTTTGACTACCAATAACAATATGTAACAACATGCCACTTTGTGAAAGTATCATGAACATAGCATTTTTCTAATAAAAATAATGTCACCCGAGGACCCATGTGAAACTAATGTTACTCCCAACATTATAAGTTGACAACTTAGCAAAGGGTCTTTGGGATTGTTGTGTTTTGATTAGAAAAATTGTTGTTCCACACCCGGAAGTGCACACAACCCGAAATCACGATTTCAGTTATAATTGTAAACAAATTTATAATTAACACTACTCTTTTTATTAGCATTTGAATAATCAAATGATTTCAGTTATAATTGTGAACAAATGAATAATTAACACTACTCTTTTTTTTAGCATTTGAATAATGAAAAGTGTGATAGAAGAAGAAGAAGATGAAGAAGAAAAACTCTTACACCTGATGTAAAGTCCATCCGGGGATATTGGAGACTTCTATTAAAGCAGCCCTCAATTTTTTGACGACCTCCAAATTCTCCTCAAAATATTCTACCTGCAACTCGAACGCCTCCCCAAACTTCCCAGTCTTGTTTCGTACCTCAGAAGGACAAACGTCTAAGAAAACAGGAAGAATTGTTTGCCCAATCTCATTCTTGCATTCCACTATCTTTGCAAGTTTTTCCAGGCACCAATCAGAAAAAGCATATTTTTTGGAAAGAATGATGACTGAAAACCTTGAATTTTCAATTGCTGTAAAGATTTTTGACAAAATCGCTGTTTCTTTATTAAGTACTATATCATCATCCCTGCAGATGTTGATTCCTTCCTTAGCCAAAGCATCGTATAGTTCAGAAGCAAAACTTCTGTCCTCACTATTGAAACTAAGGAAGACGTCATATTTCCATTGGCGAGTAAGCGACGAAGAAGAAGCGCTTGCCATAGGAGTTACAAGCCAAAGTAGCTAAAAACCACCAAAACAGGTACGCATCAGAAATGATAATAGTTTTACTTGTTTGTTTTGTTTCAGTTTCAAGATAGATGGGTGTGGGCCGGGATTTTTTAGAAAATAACTACAAAACCCAAACAACATCATTAGTTAGGAAACGTTTCAAACTAATTTGGTTTCTAACAATTCGAGTCCAGAGGACTCGATTTCTGGGTTGTTATTTTATTATTTTGCCAGCAGCTGAGGTGGCCAGATCGTCCACGTAGGCCAGAAATCGAGTCCATTGGACTCGGTTTCTAAGCATAGAAACCAAGTTCATTGGACTCGATTTCCTAGTCTCATCAGTCTATCCCACAGCAACATCAGTCTCATCCCATAGCAGCAACGGTCACGTGGGCGTACCCCAAATCGAGTCCAGAGGACTCGATTTTCATGAATGGTCCCCAGCCCTCCACGTGTTGCCGTGGGTCCCAGCTGGGACCTGTTTTCCTCCTTACCGTGGGGTCTCTCACAGCTTCAGCTCTATACTCTTCATAAACTCAGCTTTATTCTCTTCAAAAACACTCTATGAAACAACTTTCCTAAACTCACTTGCACTCACACAGACCACTCATCTCACACAACACTCTCAGGTAATGTTTTTACAATATTGTGATTATTTGCTATTTTTTTTTTTTTTAAGAAAAATTTAGAACATATTAGGAAAAGTTTTGTTTTTCTAATTTGTTAGTGTAAATATTGTGATTAATTTATTTGTTAGTATATTGTGATTATTTGCTAGTTTTTTTTTTTTTTTTTTTTTAAGAAAAATTTAGAACATATTAGGAAAAGTTTTGTTTTTCTGATTTGTTAGTGTAAATATTGTGATTAATTTATTTGTTAGTATATTGTGATTATTTGCTAGATTTTTTTTTTCTTTTTGAAATTAATATTAGGACACATTTATATAAGATCATGAATCTAATTAAGAAAAAATATCTATAATGACTAGTAATATTATGATTAATTATTGGGAATATTTAGTAAATAATTGTGATTAAATTACAACATATTGGGAAATTTTTTTTGTTAGTGTAAATATTGTGATTAAATTATTTGCTAAGTTTTTAAAAAAAAAAAATTAATATTGTGATTATTGGGAATATTTATACCAAATATTGTGATTATTATGTTATTACAACATATGGGAATATTTGTTTTGTTTGTTAGTGTAAATTTGTGATAATATGCTAAGTTTTTTTAAAAAAATTAATATTGTGATTAATTATTGGGAATATTTAGTACTAAATATTGTGATCAATTGTTAGGAATATTTAGTACTTTTAGGTTTTTATCATGGATATCAAATGGATTATGAGTTTGATACCTAAGATAGTAATCTTTTTACCATAAATTATTTCAAGATATATTTGTTTAAGATTTGTAACAAATATTTCAATGGATAACTGGTTGGTATATAATATTTTTGTTCATCATAACTTATTTGAATGGGTTTTGAAAGTCATGCCCCTAAAATGATTTGGAATTTTTAAAGAATATGAAATTGGTAATGACTATTTTTGTAAGATTACTAAAGGTGAGTATATGCAAATTTGGTTGAGTTTAGTATTGTTGGCATTTCATACGCAAAGTTTTGTGATTGATGTTGATTAAGCATTATAAATTTGTCACTAACACAATTGCACTTGATGGTCTATAGGTTGACAATGATCCATATAAATATATACTACGGTGCACCCTTTAGCAATGCCAACCCTTATGACAGATTCTCATTTCAAGGTCCGGGTATCCAGTACTGCTATATCATGATACGCCGTAAGCTAAAGAGCCTGAATGAGCTGAAAGTAAAAATTATGGAAGAGTTACAAGTGAACCCTGCTTTGCATGACATACATATTACTTTTCGTTCTCCATATGAAGTCCTCAATCAATGCATTAATTACAGATATATTGTGATAATAGAAGACAAACATGTGAAATTCATGTTTAGTAAGATGGAGAAATGGGAACAAGTAGCAGATTTTGAGTTGTACGTCACTTTGGAGCTGTATGCAGAAGTCGGCGTAGAGGAAGAAATTGTACAAACAACTACATCTCTACAGTTTGTAGTCCTAAATGATCGATGCACCACATTGGAAGGCTATACACCCCCTTTTCAAGAGACACCAGCAACAATTGAGAGCAAACCTGGAAATAGATATGAAGATCAATTTTGTAACATTGAGGTGAATCCTCTACAGTTCTAGTAGTTGAAAATGAAGACAAAGAATGTTTTGGGGAAGATCTTGACGATAGAGATGAGTACGAAGAGAGGATTGACGATGGCGACTTTGACAGGGGTGTTGATGACCATGAAATTACTCCCATTCCTCATGTTGATGATATGGCTGAATGTGATGAAGATGATGCGGATGCTAATGTTAGAGTTCAACATGTTACAAATACGACCCCTGTTTATGAACTTCCTGCCTCATCATTTTATGAAAATACTTTGGAAAATATGGTTGTTCCTAAAGTTGTTCACCAAGCATTTGGTTCTTCTAGGAATGCAGACATGAATTTTGCGAAAGGGTTGATTTTTGCGAATAAAGAGGCTGTGAAACGTGCATTAACAATTTACGCCGCAAAGCATAACAGAAACATTATGACTAGTAGGTCAACCAAAAGTAGACTGTCTGTGAAATGCTACGATGAATCATGCATGTGGTACGTTGGGGCAGTCGCGAAGCCTGAACTCGGACTATGGATGGTCACATCTTATAGGGGTCCTCACAATTGTATGCCCCTTGCCACGACCCTTGATGGTAGAATGATGGACTGTAATTTTCTTGCAGCAGAATTTGTTCCATTGTTGCAAGAAAAATACACGGCAACAATTTATCACCTCAGAGATTTCATTAAAGGGAAGTATTATGGGCATAAGCTTTCTTACTATAAGATATGGGATGCGAAACAATGAGCTATTGCAAAGATATTCGGGGATTGGGAAGAGTCTTACCAAAGGTTGAGAAAGTTATTGTTGGCATACTGGGATCAAGAACCTGGCACTCGGTTCTGGTGTCACACCATACCCAGGGATGAGTTCGGTGATACAATATTGCGCTATGTATTTTAGGCTTTCGCTCCATGCATTGAAGGATTCAAACATTGTAAGCTAGTGATCAGTATTGATGGGACCCATTTGTATGGTAAATATCAAGGGGTGTTGTTGATTGCAATGGCCACTGATGCCAACAATAAGGTTTTGCCTCTTGCCTTTGCCGTTGTGGACAAAGAGTCAGGGCCTAGTTGGGGGTGGTTTTTAGAACGCCTCAGGAATTCACTGGGGGATGTGATAGCAGATAAGGACATCTGCATAATTTCTGACCGATGTAAGGGTATTCAAAACGCAATTACAAACTAGCCTAGAGATGATGATAGATGACTACGAGTAGTTCACAGATATTGCCTTTGACATGTTGCTAGCAACTTCAACACGCATTTTCAGGACGCCACTTTAAAGTCATTGGCCTTGAAAGTGGGGTATGCTACTCAGGAAGCTAAATTTGAGTTGTACATGCAACCTATCAAGGAAGCCAAGATCGAGGCCCTTAGGAAGAAACGGAGAACCGAGCGGCAGGAAAGTGAACCCGACTCATCCATCATGCCATACACATATCTAATGAAAGAGGATCTAGACATGTGGACCTAGCTACATGATGGTGGATACCGTTATGGGGCTATGACAACAAATATCTCGGAGTGCTTCAATGGAGTACTCAAAGGTGCCCGTGGCCTACCCATTGGTGCAATGGTTGAATTTACTTGGAGCAAACTTGTTGCGTATTTCCATGATCGACACAAAGAAATTACTCATGATCTCTCAAAGGACAAGGTATGGAGTAAATATGCCTTAAAAATCTATGGACAAAACTTACAAAAATCAATTTCATACCAAATAAATCTGTTTAATAATCTGAATGGTATATATCAAGTAATTACTGCATACAACATCCATAGCTCTGAAAGGGGACACCATAGTTATGAAGTAAACATAATGACCAGAACATGTCGTTGTGGAAAGTGGCAAATGAGAAAGATCCCTTGTTCACATGCAATTAAACCTCTTCAGCACTTGGGACAAGATGCGACTACATACATTGACCCATGTTATAGTTTGGTGAACGCCATTCGCACCTACTCACATACATTTGTGGTGCCAAAGTCAGAGTCATTGTGGAGGGATGTGAACGGTCCAAAGTGGGTGCCTGACCCAAACCTATTGCGGGGCAAAGGTCGACCTGTGGCGTCTAGGATACGGAATGAGATGGATGGGGTCCGGCGAGAACCGGGAAGTCGGAGGCCAAATTCTGACTTGAGGGAGATTCAACAAAAGCAGAGCTGTGGACTGTGTCATCAACATGGGCATAACCGCAGAAGATGTCTACTTTCCCGTGGGGCTTCAACAAGCAGTAATAATCCAAACTAGGTAAGTGATGCTTTTATATAAAATGCCATGATCGTATCAATTAGCCAAGTTGCGCAGATTAGTACGTATGTTTTGGGTTTTGGTATCTAACAACAATATTTGAATTTTTGTCAGGCATGCAAATACTCGATTTTGGAATGGCATTGTAGATGTAAATTGGAGTTCTCTTTATTGTGTGTTTGAACTTACTACTGGGTTGTATCGGCACAATTATTATTTTGTTTATCACTGAATGAACTTGTAATCGAAGTATTCTATATCCAATGTACCTGTTTCTAGATTGTGATATTATGACTGTTTAATTTTGTCTTTCAATTTTAAATCCCCACAATTTTGTAGTTTATATTGCTTACTACTCACTAGATCACAACAATTTTAAGCAATGAAAGAAATGTCCTCTCTTGGTCTTCCAGTTATTGTAGCAAGGGCAGAATTCCTTGTTCCCATAAGTTCCTGGAGGAACACATAAGCATTTAGCACAGAACTTTTGGCAGAAGAACATGCATGGCTTTTTGAATGCTATTTTTGAGCATCTCTAGGTGCAACATGGGCAGCCAAAGCCCATGCTCCGTGTCTATATATATATGTACACACATGTTCATTTTCTCTTTTTCTACAATAGTACCGCAAATGGCATAAAATTGAACTAAATTTCTTAAATTTGAATATTAATTCTTTATATATTTTTTTTAGGGGAGAATATTACTTCTAAGGGTTCTTTTGCTCCAAAAAAAAAAAAAAAAAAAACCTTTATTGAACCCAATGTTCACAATTTTTAACTATGATTTTTCCTGAATGCTATAGACACACACACACATCCAATGTTCTTTTCTAAGTGGATATTTCTTTTTGTAAATCTGAGTTAGCTCAATGGTTCTTCCCTTCCCCTTCAAGCAACAATATATATTGTCAATGAATTATCAGCCCTTTAATCATTTGTGCTTTGAGCATTGATGCTGCAACTTCCAATTGAAGCTTGGTCACTACCATCAGTGCAGTGGTGAAAGCAGCTTCTGTTAAAGAAAATGGGGACAAAATTGGGCACAAGAACCATGGCCTCCTAAGTAAAATTGCTACGGCATGGTTAATGAATTCTAATACTTCCAGGATTAAGAGCATCAACAAAAGATAAAGAAACTGAAGAAGCTTAATTGAGCCTCATTTCTGTCTAATCATGTGCACCAATAATTGAAACAGAAACATCACATTCAAAAAGAAAAAGATATGAGATGGTCATAATAAAAATACGTGGGGAGTGCCAAATCTCTCCAGCATTTATTGGACACGTCCAATAATGGAGCAATTGTTTTTTTTTTTTTTTCCTAATACAAAATCTCGAGCTCTCACTTTGGTTGTCTCAGCCTGTCATCTGGTTCCTTCTTGAGTCTTTGCCAGTAATGCACTGTCTTCCTTAAATAATTTACAACTTAGGACGAAAACAAATAAAATATGAATTCAACTTTATATTTTTCAGGAGATCCTGACCCAGAAGCTCCTCATAAACTACAAGACAGCAATCTTTAACCAACTAATTCATAAATCAGAAATGGAAAGGTACTTCGTCCTGTGCCTCATCTTCCATATCTAACAATGTTATGAAGCAGGCAGCAAACAAGAATAATCCTCGGCAACCTATGTTTGTCAGGCCTCCACATCACTCCTTGAATAATTCTCCACGTCTTTCAATCTTGCCAATGCCCCGTGCGCCACCATCTGAGTGGCATGATGCCGCCTATTGAATTCAGCTCTTGACTCAGGGAGTTCTTTCCCTTCATAAGGGATGATAAGATAGGGAAGTAAAGAATAGCCTAAATCCCCGATTATGTATTCCCTTCTTTCTGATCCTTCAGGGAGCTCTAAAATTTTCCCATTCAACCTCTCTCCTTTATCACATAGTTTGCAGAAGTTTGAACTCTGAAACACTAACCAGTCAATTAATGGATTAATTCAGACATGATTTGTTTTGACTTTTGAGCATGCAAAACAACAAAAGGTGCAGACAACTAAGAAAGCATTATAAAGAAGATTGACATGGTGTGATTGTTGAGGCATGTTACAACATAATTTTTTTTCCCTAATCACTCAACAACTAAGTTGACATTCATTACAAGGTAAACTTGCAGGTATAACATTTGGCTGTTACTCTGGACTAACCAAATTTCTATAGTGAATTCATTTCAACTTATGCAAACCCAGCCCAAACTTCTCCAAAAATAAAGACATAGTTAAACATACAGGTAAGTGCCAGTTCTCATGCTAGGCTGCTCTGGGGTTAAGGGATCAATAGATGAGAAACATATATCCATCTACAAAAGTATAAAACATGTGATGCAGGTTGAATGGGTTTCGTTTTCCTTTTCACCAAGGTGAAATTCTCCTCCATTCTAAACATTGAAGGAGAGATTTTTAAACAGCTTCTTTCAAAAGAATTCAAACTTGAAAACCATAAGGTGAAACCACGCATTCTGGCTGCTGACAACCAGTGTGGTATAATCAAGTATACCTGGGTTACTGTGAATATTCCAGTTCTTGTACATGATGAATCAAAGGGATCATTACTCAATATTATTTAAAGACTACATGACTTTTAGAGGTACAAGTACATACCCATACAGTTCTTGGGCAGAGGATCCAAATCAGAGAACCACCTATCTCATTATCTTTTATTTTATTATGTTTTTCTAAGTACCCACCATATTGTCCATTATCATAAAAAAGGCTCCAAATCTGTTTTGGAAGCCAGTGAAGGGATGAGAAATAATTCGATTTTCCTTGGCTCTCATTATTTGAATCACAGGTAAGGAGATGAGAAGGAAGCATGAAAGAAAAACTTTTAACATTTCAAAAATAAAATCTCAGTAATTTTATTACAATGAGTTATGCACACCATTTCCCAGAGGGTACACTTACTTTGCATAGACAAACAAATAAATAAAAAAAGTTTAAGAAAGAGAGACATTTAAAAGAAGGTCTCTCTCCCTCATTTTCCTACCATGTTTTCCCTTTTTCTTCTACGAAGTAACATAGCAAATAAATTTCATAACCTATATGTGCACCAACTTTAAGATTACTGGACTTGAATTATTAATGGTAAAAAACATCAAGCAATACAGAGTAGGAGCTAGCTAATTTCTAGCATACCAAGAGATAATTTCATTTGGAACCATCAGTTAGTGTACTAAACACTTACATGTATATTATATCAATTTTTTTATTCCATGTCAAATTAATTTATATAAGCTTATATTTTTCTAAAGTCTTTTAAAATTTCTCTAAATGTTCATTTGATTTCATTGATTTCTGTGCGTAAATGTCCCTCTGTGTGTATTCAATTGCAATAATTTTAACTCATCAACCTCATGTAGCAGTTTTCCCTATAACCTGCCATCTATGGCTCATTGAAAGTTTCAAATTTTAGAAAACCACCAGTTTCTTGTCAATTACAAGCACAATCAAAAACCCATATATACGTTGAAGTTCTTTACAATCTTAACTTTTAGTAAATGTAAAGCATATGTAAAGTCTAAAGTAGAAAGATTAAGAAAAGGCAATAAAAATCCAGCCTTGCTTTGCTAGTTACTTCATGTACACTATCAACCTGGAAAAAGTCTTTTTCTCTTAGTTGACCACTGGATTAAACAACACTTGATCAAAGTTATCATACTTGTCATTAGATAATTTTTTACTATTTTTTTCCTCCCCTTTTGTGCAGTATTCCACTAGCTTTTAGTGTGAACATCAAATAGTAACAAACAGAGGTCTGGATTATATGATTACCCTAGGACAAAGTAATATAGACAGCTATTACTGAGTGACCAAAGGTATACCACATTAAACTGACCTTTCTCTCATGTTTTTTGAAAAGAGAAGCATACAGTTTTATGGAACAGGATGATAAACAAAAGGATACAACTGAAAATACATAAAAAAGAGTAACAATCTGACATGTAACAAGACATCAATGGGAGACTATAGTCTATTTGTGAACATCTGGAAAAAGAATGGAAAATTGATCAAGTGCCATAATGGTCAATCATCATTAGGAATAACAATCTGACATGTCTTAGGAATATGTCCCGCTTAATGGTCAATTGTAAATAAATGGCGCCTCTTGCAACCAATGATTAGTTTGAATAAACATTCTACGGAGAATGGAAAAAAGCTAGCAATCACTATTTAAATTCACTAAAACAATTATGATTATATATATATATATATATATATATCTTATATCAACATAAAATGAACGCATTGGTGGCTACCTGATTACGTGCACGAGTTACGTCAGCTTCAGAAACTCGATAACATACCTTGGTTGTCTCATACATTATTGCATATGCTAAATCATCCAAGCAATCCAGCTGAAATAATAAGATAGCAAACCAAAAATAATAAAAATCAGATATCTGTGACAATGCCTTTTTTTATAAAAAAATTGAAAGGCTCATATATACATGACTATCCAACAAACTTGCAGTTGCTGATTGAAAGGTACAGAATACACAAAATAGCAGCATCTCTTCTAAATACCACTTAAAATATCAACATATACACATACACAAAGGCACGTCCAGGGACAAAACAACCAGACGAGCACTCATCACAACCTCAAACTGAATCTTACATCAGTAGTCACTATATTTGCTACAAACGAAAGCAAAATTTCGAGGGATAAATTGAAAAACCACTGATAACAGAAGACCCAAAAAAGAAATATGACAAAATAGGAATCAATTAAAAAAAAGTTGATTATAAAAACAATCTAATGACAAAGCCTGAAGAAGTCCTGGCTGGCTAGTGAACTTTACAAGGTTTAAAAAGTTACAATAACTCAATAGGCACTAAACTTTCTTGTCCACATTTTGTCATCAAAGAGAATAATGAGTATTCAAAAGGCAGCTGAGTGCATATTATATTCTGTTAAAAGCTAGGGTAGCAGACATCACCTTAGCAACAGCATAAACACCAAATAGACCAGTGTCTTTATAATTGGTGTTAAAAGACATCGTGCTCTCTGCAATTTCATTAATGCCAACCTTTTGTGCAAGCTCAGAACTGTTTAAAGATTATCAAAATTATCAATGCACGTGCTTAAAAAGGAAAATTTTGTGGACGAATTCAAGTAGCCCAAGTTAGAAATCTATGTGCCATAAAGGTGTTTAGTTCTCAAAAAGAGCTCACCCCATGTGCTTTCCTCCACTGGCACTTTTGTTCCATGAACCCAACATAGCCTGCATGACCATCAGAGCAATGGAATCTGGATCTGTCCAAGATGCTCCGCTAAAAGCAACCGCGAATTGTGCCAAAGGAATATCATCATCAATTATCCTAACCTGGTTTTTACAACATTAATAAAGTTTAATATATTAATGAATAAGAAGAGATTACAGTGTACTTAAAATATGTCTCCCCCACCTCGGAACCAGTAAAATCTGTTGGTTCTTTTGCAACTAACTGAGTAGCTGTGGTGGGATCTGATGACAACTTTGTGAACAATTTTTTTACTTGCTCAACAATTTCCTCATGCTTCACAGCTCCAGAAGCAGCAATGACCTGACAGATCCCAAATAAAACACCCATTAGCATAAGTTCCCAAAGCATGCCTTGCATATCAATGCAAAATCCAATAGAACTAAACCGAAGACAACATCTTCACCAATTATGCCACAAACAACTTAAAATGTATATTTATCAGCACTTATCAAAAAAATGAAATTTATCAGCAAATGTAAAGCATATAAAAGAGTTGTTCCTAAATGCCTCTACCTGCCCTATGTGCCTAATGAATGAGCATTTTCATTGATGATACAAATCTTAAGATATGATCAGTAGGACATCTAACCGGTGAATACATATCAGAGATAAATAAATTTTGAGACTCCAACAGCATGCATGAACAAAAATACCATTATAAATATTCTTTTAAAGGCTGACCTCATAACTGCCCCAACAACTAAAATTCCAAGCAAAACAACCCAAAAATGAATGGGCCAACCAGCGTAAGAGATAGAATGTAGTGAAAAAATAAAACCAGGAGAATTCTAATGATTGAATGTTTTGCCTCAAATAGACACCCCCAGCAAAGAACACAAAGATGCTTTAGATCTGCCGAATGAAAATCTTAGAATCAGTCAAATTCAAGCCACGTTTACTCACATTCATACACCTAATATATGCTAATTCTTTAAAGTATTTTTTAGCACTTGAAATACTTAGGACTCGGGACAATTTAAATGAATGCAACCATGCAGCTCCAGCTTTGAACAGTACATTAACTCTACCCAAAAGAGACTTTTAGGTTCCTTAACATCCTATCTCTATACACGTCATCTAAACCTCAAATAAGCCAGAAAAACTAAGCATATATCTATTGTTCTTAAGCAGTATTTAAGGTAAGATGGATCACTTAGAATGGGTTCATCTTTCAGCTCGTTTTCCATATCTTTTTCTAGGAGAAAATAAATCATGGATAACAAAGTTCTTCACTCTTCAGCCCTTAGCATACGTCTATACAACAGTTCAAAATAAACCGTATTAAATACTCACGTTGAGAGTATTGTCACCCAGATAAGCTCTACACAGTCCACCCAAAGAAGTCTTTGTTCTACTGGGATCACACCGTAGGTAATAAGATGAGCAAATGGCCAAAGCTTCCACCCTGCCTGCATAGTCAATGAACAACAAGGTTTAATGGAAGATGACTTTACATAAGCATAGATCAACTCATATGATAACAACAATAGTTATTTGATCTGGATTACAGCATAGGCTGCCTGAATTAAGGTCAATCATATACTTTAGCTTGTAGTAAACAGATAAAAATATTGCAATTTCGTATTACTCAACCATGTTTAACAAAAAAAATCTACCAACTACTGATAGTATCTATTTTTTTATTAACTTTTTGCAAGTGGAAAAATCTGAGCTATCTCCAGAACCAAAAGAACTAAAATCAAAAGCTTGAAGGCAATGCGAATATGTTTTGACTTAGACAACACATCTTTGTACTTGATCAAGATAATCTTATTTAGAAGTCAAAAACATTATTATTATTATTATTATTATTTTTTAAAATTTGAGAATCTATTAAAACAAGTCACAAGTGTTAACTAGTTAAAAATCAGACAATTAATGATGATAGGCAGGAGCAGTTCACACTGAACACATATGCCAATGCATACACGAGGAGTTTATGATTGACACAAAAACTGTACCAATCACCATTGGCAAAAGGGCAAAGAGAAGTCAGTCAGCACTGACTATTGGCTCAACAAGAATGCAAAGATACAGTAAGAGCAGAAGGTTCACTTACAGTCAGCATGGGCCAGAACGTTGCCTTCAATTCATTAAAAATACTAACTGGGGAATCAAGTCGCAAAAATCCCAAGACAGTAAAATAAATGCTGTTCCAAATTGCCGCCCATACAGTTTGGTCAAAGATTACTTTGACAGGAACCACCCACCAGTCCTGGAAAGGAAAAGTTCCTTGAAAATGAGAGGAAGCTTTTATGGTAAACCAAGCAGCTGAAATATGAAATCCAAGTACAAGAAGAAAAAAAAAAAAAAAAAGAAACATAATGTTCACCTCGCAGAACTGGTAATAATAATGAGAAAGGGAACCATGTAAAGTAAAGCCAACGAGGCCTGATCTGAACATCCGTATTCTATCAAACTCAAAGAGAGGTTTTCCCTCAAAGCACTGCAGAATTCAAGGACATATATTAAAAAAAGAGAAAACTTGAACATATTATGTAAAGGCCAATACGTGATAGCAAAAACAAGATATAGGGCTTATTTCACAACATGGACTAACCTGAGCAATCCAATCCCCTACAGAGTACACCACTCCACTAATAACCATTTTTGCTAAAACTGGGTTTCTCTTAAGAGCTTCCTCATAGGCAGTCCAGTTGTGTTGAGGTGCATATCTCACTATCTCATAAATTGTCCACCCCTATCACAAAAATAAATAAATAAATAATAAAATCAAGTCATAGAAGATAGAATGGATTAAAGCTCCCTTTAAAATCCAAGCTGCATATCATAAAGTTGATATGGAGTATAAAACAATCCCACTCAACGCTATAGTAAATAAAATCACCACAAAAACAAACTGGTGCATTTGGGTTTCTATGAGACAGACATAAAGAAGAGCATTACATACCTATAGTGCTGGTATTCCCGTCTGAGGCTCTCAAGTTCTGAAACAAGAGTAGGAATCTGCTGAATATCTAAGTGAGCCCTCTGCTGTAACTCTAACTTAACAGGCTCTGCTGATTGCAGTTCAGCTTCTATCTTGGCAATCTTGTCCATATATTCAGCAATTGTTCATATTTAGTGCAACTGTTGTTAATATTTTAAATTATACTTTTATCGACAGAAGAAGGGCCATTATGAAGTTATAATGAATGACAAGGTCCTTTCTCTTATCCAAGAGGCAGAGGCACATTACCAAGAGTTTTGGAAATACCGTCTGGGACGTTTGATGCCCTTCTACTTTTGGAAGGGCATCAAACGTACCAGACGGTATTTCTAAAGCTCCTGGTAATGTGCCTCTGCCTCTTTGATAAGAGAAAGGACCTTGTCATTCATTATAACTTCATAGTGGCCCTTCTTTAGCACCATATGCATTCTCCAAGTCAATATTAGGTCCCTGGTAACCATGATGCCGAACCTTAATAGACTCCTCTTCACTTGTACTGTAGCTATCAGGCTTGCCAATAGATTTGTTGGGGTAACTAGTTGGCTCTCCATAGGTTTCAAAGCCAGGTGCAAGCACAAAAAAAACACGCCCATTGTACTGCCTCAAATGTAAAATTTGTTGAAGACCCTAAAGAAAAGAAATAATTAGCATCAGTGCCTTGATGCAGACTACTATTAAAACAGCAACATGTGACTCCAACCCAGCCATTATTCAAATTAGGTGCAACTCAAAGAAATAAGCAAAAAAGATCACATGAAAATCAGCATTGTCAAAGCTGTCACAATGAAGCACATCTCAGCATGGCAGAAACAAGCACAACATCCTTATGAAAATTACTTGGGATCACCTCAAGGCTATGGGTATTCCTAAGGTTTTTGCATTGCAAAGTGTAACAAATATCTCTACTTCTGTTCACCAATGAAACTAAAAGTTAGCAATAACCATTAAGCATTTTATTCAAGGCAAACAAACCTGAATGTATGGAAAATAGATGTCTTTCAGCTTGCATTGGAGTTTAAAAATTTCAAAGCTATTTATTTTTGGCTCAAAATTTTCAACCTGTCAAGAAAAAAAAAAGTGGGTTTGGTTGGGGATTGTATCAGCGCACAAAAAAAAAAAAAAAAAAAAAAAAAGGAGGAAGTGTGAGGGGGAAAAATGAGAAAAAGTGGGTCACTTTGGCTCTTGGACTACAGTGTGATGGACAGATTGAGAAGAGAGAAAGAGCAAGAGAAAAAGAAGAGTGACAGGCCGCTGGCAACGTGAGTGCTTCCGGTGATGATGGTGGTATCCTCCAGTGAGTCCAATACAGTCCAGTATCAAGCGGTATTTAGAGTGGTACATATTAGAGGTGATTCGGTACCTGTTTACTCGCTGGAATGGAAAATACCAGCCAAACCAGCCGGTATGGTACAGTATCAAATCCCTTGCTCCAAATAGCATAGAAAGTAGCAGAAAAAGCTAGATTATAGATAATTCTTAATAAGGACCTAGCCTTGGAAAGTTGAACCATCCAGCAAACTGAATGTTGCCAGTCTCTAATTACCAGACAGATTACAGAAGAGTAAGAATTGCAGTATATCAAGAGCAGCGTGATAAATGGAACTTGATTTAGTTCAGTAAAGGTTCTAAACTAGGTATACTAGGGCCAAGGTTAAACCTCAAAACTTCACCCAAATTTAAATCCAAATCAATGGGCTGAGATCAATGAAATTTTTTTATAAGTGAGTATTTGACCCAAGGGCAAGAAAAGGGGTGTGGCCAAGTGGTAATACAACAGAAAAGGGGATATTTGAACTAGTGATCTCTGCTTCATGAAGCTGATATCAATGACAGCATGTGATTTCCCTTATGAAGAATGGAAGCACTACTTTTCTAAAGAACTATATATATATATAAGTAGTTTTCTAAAGAACTTGCAGAATCGAAATCAGGATAGGAGGGGCAATGCTTACCAGTCACACACACACACATATATATTGGTACACCTTGCGATTGATGACAATAGGAAATAAGCACAGAAGTTAAAACACATAAAGAACATGGAAGCCAATATTTCTTAGATTGAGCTATACAGTGACTACTGGCACACCAGAATCACCAAACTAGCATTTAAACATGTAAAGCATTTTAAACAATACAGTCACATATAGTAGTAGTAGAAAAAAAATATGAGTAGGGAGCAACTTCAAACTGCTACCAAGCTCAATGTCAAACAAGTATCACAAAATTCTGAACAAACTTTTAAATTTTGAACATAGAGCGGGATGCATCCTACCTGAAGGAGCAGGTATAGGGGCAGAAATTGACTGAGACACATTTCTCACTGCAGTTGAATCATCCCGAGGCATAGGAGACACATTTAACTTCCCATAAGCTTTACTTAGTTTTGCCCTTATAGCATATTGCCTATTTTGGAACCAATTCCAAACCTGAATTAAAGACTCTACATGAGAAAAAGACTAAGTGATTCATCATTAGGAAAAAAATTAAATAAACCGTCATACTTGCTTCATTTGAATTGTAATCTTGCCTTTACGATCCAGTGACTCACTAGAACCAAAGACAAATGATCACAAGTCAATTCCAACATTAAAAGAACAAAATAATGAAAGAGACAAGGCACACCTGAACTTATCTGCAAGTGACACAAGGACATCACGTGATGGCATCGTATTATTGTGTCGTTGCAAAATAGCTTCCATCTCTGCAACCTTGAATAAGTAGCAAGACATCATATTATTGAGGGTTTTAAATTATGGCTAGAATCTCCATAAAATACTAATTTTCAATTCAATTCCACCATTAATGAAGCCGGTTCTTGTAGGGTTTGAACCCCTGACACAGGGCACCACAGCGGGTGCCTGTGCCATTGGACTATCACTCAATCCCCAATGAAGATGGTTCTCATATGGCATCATGAAGACATAAGTCATTAATCAAAACGAATGCCTATAAAAACCTACAATAGTGTTAACAGCATTCCTCATTCTTTTTTAGTCATCAACTTTAGTGCAATAGTCGGCAGTCGCCAAGAAAGCTTGTCAAGTGACCAGTCAATGAGCATAGAATCACTCTCTCTTTTTAATTAAAATATTTTATTCCATTGAAACTACCTCATAAAAAATACAAAATAGAAGATAGCCCAAAGAATCATAACCATATAAATACAAGCAAAAGAGATCAAATTAGCAAACTCTGAAATAGTATCATTGTCACTAGACCTAGGACAAATAACCATCCGCAGAGTAAACAAAGAAAATAAAATTTTAATTGCACTTCCAAAACTTCCACATTTTCAAAATTACGCTGAGTTCCTCTTCATATCCCCCCAGAAAACCCACATCAGAGAAAAGATAGTAAAAATAAAATAAAAAAATAACTTACTCTTTTTCTTTTAAGGTAAAAGCTCACATATATGTATTAACCCCAAGGATAACACATTCCACTGAGAATCATGCCTCATGGAACAGATTTCACAAGTTTGAATATTCCTTTCCTCTTCTCCTTGTGGACAAAACCTCACTTATCAAAAAATATTTCACATATAATTATCACTTTACAATTGAAACCCACAATGTTTAAGGTATAGACAAACTCTTGGTCTTGCCACATAGCTATGCTTAGCCCATCCCACATCAATGCCAATATTAACTTGAATTGCCATAAATGAGATGAACACAACAGCTGACAATACTGTCTTCGGAACACTCCCTACCTTCACCCCCAGAGAGCATACACCAAAAAGTTGGGGAGAGGGGGTGGGGAAGAGCCGCTACATACACTACAACAAACTTTAGTTATTTCAAATCTTTTTTATCGAGAGTTTACTAAAATCTGTCGATACAATCTATAAATACAGGGGCGGCAGGCTATATTACTCAACTTTATTTCAAAAGTTATTTGGTCCCTCAAAATAATAAAATCACTCTTGAAATAAATGTGAAAAAAAAAAAAAACGCGGCAGTTTCTTCAGCCCATAACCCTTGATAAAAAATTACAAAATTTTTACCCCTTGAAAAAAGCCCACAACAAAATTTTCATCCCTTGAAAAAACCCACAACAAAATTTAAAAGCCCAGAACGTAACCCACAAACACATAGAGCTCTTATCACTCTCTCGCTGAAAGCATGAAACTGAGAAAGCATAGAAATCTCACAGAGCTCATGGAAATCTCATAGAGCTCGACGATCATCGATTAGGTACGTAATCGCACAGCTCCAATTAGGCACGAGTTGATATCGGTTTTGTGACTCTTCATCGTTGTGTTTCTCAGCTCCGATTAGGTACGAATCACAAACCCTAATTTCGTCTTTGATTTTTTTGTTTTTTTTTGGTTTACCCACACTTTTTCATCGATTTCCCCATTATTTTCATTTCACATTTCTCAGAAAACTGAGCTCATCATCGATTTCCCTATTTCGATTTCTAATTGATCATTCGCTTTAGAATCTCACTGTAACGTAATCGTTTTCCTCAGGTTGTAGCACAGAAAGCGAAGGAAGCTGAAATCACTGAGCAGGACTCGCTTCTTCTGGTAATCATCATCAGATTTCCAATTTTTCTGTCTTTCAACTTCAATTACGGACAATCGCATTTGAATTTCTTTAGCAGAAATTTACATCTGAGCATATTTTCCTTGTTAATGTGATCAGATTCAATTTTCTTTTAGAAAATCCATAGAATTATTTTTCGTTACTTCAATCTATAGAATTATTTTTCGTTACTTCATACTCTGTTTCAAGTACTCCATGTAAAATTTGGTTCAAACAAATGGAAATTATTTCTCATTTAATTTTTTGCTAGATCTTAGAGATTTAAGATCGAGAAATTTAATGGTTGTGTTATGCTAATTGAAATTTTAAACAGACGAGGAATCTACTCCGAATTGCTATATTCAATATTAGTTACATTAGAGGCCTGTATATCAGAGAAATTTAGTAAGCTTCTTGTATTTTTCACTTGTCATGTCTATGACCAGCTTTGGGTTGTGGAAATTGAGAGGGAGATTACTGATAGTGGAGGTTAGTGGTAAGGGGATGAAACTAGGGGGGTTTATTTGTTTTGGTTTGGTTCATCCACAGTGTGAATTGGGTTTATTTGTCTTTCAAAGTGAATTATTGGTTTGGTTTTATAAAATTTTGAGTGTGATTTGACTGTAATGGAAATTTGATGGTGGGTTTAGTTCTTTTTAAATTAAATGCATACCTAGTGAGAACCCAATTCTCTGAGCTGATGTTGTAATTAGAGTGATGTTGTCTTCTAAAGTGATGTGGAAAGATTGTATAAATACTGCTAACTGCTGCCCGAAATGCAACTCGCTTATAATAATTTCTCGGACAAAATGGATTTTTTAAAATCTTCATGGGGCATCCTCGTATCCTACCCTTCTTTCTTTTATTGTTTTTTAGTTTTGTTGATTAAAGGATTCTAGCCTATAGTTTGTTGTTTTTTTATGGGTTCTTAGCACACTGCCTGTGTACAGTCAACTTATATGCAAATTATCTTATATAATTTTCATGTGTACAATCAGCTCTTCCTCCTGAGTAGCTAGCTTGGTGTGGGTTAGACAGTGTGTTACTTTTAATCTAATACTTGTTTGGAGATTCCATGAATCTAGAGCGCTCATGTGCTTTGATAAAGGGGCAAGAGATCAAGATGAGATACAATATAGTATTTTTAATTTCTTATCCTTGATGGTATCTTTACAATTATAACTAACTTATGTTGTGTGAATAATATTTAACAGTGTAACAATTACTCGTTCACAGATAGAAACTTCAATTCCTCGGAAACATGGACCTGCTATTGCTGGTTATGAGTCGGTATGGTTATTAAGTTATAGGAAATTATTATCTCTTATTTCAAGGCCTTTATCTCCAATATTTCATTTCAGCAATTTGACTGAGAATCTTTCTGTGGGTGTTTAATCAATGTGTGGGTGTTTTATCAATATGTTTTAGGCTTTCTTGAAGCATGTTGATTTTGATGTTGTCCGCTGTGCTGTGATTGTAAGTCCTGGTTTCACAAAGGTCTGGTGTAGGTCTTATGATCTTTCCTTTTAAGCATAAATGACATATGTTTGGAGTATATAGGTTTACATTTTTTTCCCCTGATTGGTGCCTCCAAATATGTTTCAGGATCAGTTTCATCGTCACTTATTGTTGGAGGCAGAAAGAAGACAGCCGAGACCTATTATCGAGAACAAGTCACGGATAGTTCTTGTGCATACAACATCAGGATACAAGTATGGTTGCTATCTTTTTTGCTTCTGGTGCTAAAGTTTTTAGAATAGTAAAGGAGATAGTCTGTGATAGTAACTAACAGTGAGATAGAATGGTTCTAAAGATAGTAGGTATGAAGATCAACTCAAGCTAGTCACTGTTTTAGTACTATTGGATAAATTGGAATGACTTGTTGAGCTGTTTATGTGGATAGAATAGATAGGTACTAGTTTGCTTTTGCAATCCTTATCTTGAAAAATCTTTGAAAATATCCTTAGTCCCAAATTCATATTCCATCATCTAAGATAACAGAACAGTCTCTGATCAAATAACTCAAGCTGACTTATATGTGTGTCGTTTCATTATAATTTGTTTAGAACTTTCTTTCAGTTATGGATACACTCATTTCTTGTTTGATTTTTCTTTCAGTTATGGTCCTTATGGACCAAAAGTATGTATTCCTTTTATTTCCATATTACATTACATTACAGGACCATGGAACTGGAGTGCACTAGGGTGTTCCCTTTTTATCAATATATACACTCTTAGAGACTGTATATACACTCTTAGCTCTCTATATAGAGAGCTAAGAGCATTTTCCAAACAAGTAGAAAATGAAGATGGGGCAAAGATTTTTTTTCCCCCTTAATATATTCAAAGTTCAAAGGAAGAGAAAACAAGGAATGAGGTTATATTCATTATCCCCCAAATCCATCTCAAAATTCGTACTCTAAACTCTAAACTTTGGAGCAGCTTAGGCACATAAACAATCTATGTTGCCCTCTCCTCCCCAGTGGGGTACAAAAACCCAGACCCAAATGTTGCTTTTATTTTTTGATATATACAAAGTGAAAGGGAAGAGAGACAATAAAGCAAGGTTATTTGAAGATTAATTTCTGAAAACTGTCATCTAAATCTCTACTCCCAAATCCCAACACCACAGATCATCACGATTACCGAAACATTTCCTCAACAAAAACAAAGCTGCATAAAACAGAATGTTCTCCCTAAATGTTCCCATTCCTACTTCCGCAGTTTATGGAAATACTCAACATAGGTTTACGCTTCTAAACACACACCAAACCTCCCAACACGCTAGCAATCCTAGCATTAACATCGTTTGCACAAATCATCATGGTAATAACAGAAACCTTCATGATCGATGTGAACTCAATCTAAATTATTTACACATAATATATATCAATCTAATACATTAATCACGTGTATATTCTATAAAACACATGCGCAATAAGTGAGCCAATAGGAGTAAGCCACATGAGGTCAACTCCAAAAAGGCTTGAGATGTATAAATAGTTTTAATCCTCACCAGCCATATGAATGAAGAATAATCCTTTTGTTGCTAAAGACGAAAGAAATCTAGCTTACACCAAATTTCGGAGATAACAATATATTACATTTAGCCTGAAATAAACAAATTGAAAACAAATGATAACAAAATTCACATACACATTCAGATGGGGTGTTGATCCTAATGCATTTTACACTTATGCTGTCTCATATAGTGTCTGGCATGTGGGGGAGGGGGTACTGCATCTCCTTGGTGAGGCTGCTGCAAAGATGGAGTTACAACCAAACAATGGATTACATAAATTCTAATACCAACCATAACAGCAATTACTCAATATGCTCCATGCATTAAATGACTTGTCGTACCGTAGGGCCAGCCTTGTGTCCTGCTTTGTGACCACCTGTCCCACAAGGAGGTGCTTTTGTTGTGCGTTTAGGTCGACCTTGTGGGGGTGACTGTAACCCAACTACCTGCTCATTCTCAACATGCACATCTCGCTATTTTGCTTGACTCCTAACAACTGAAGATCCTACAACTGCGGGGGAGGATGGTGTAGCAGATGA
The DNA here is from genome assembly GCF_001633185.2 of Quercus lobata. Classification (NCBI taxonomy): domain Eukaryota; kingdom Viridiplantae; phylum Streptophyta; class Magnoliopsida; order Fagales; family Fagaceae; genus Quercus; species Quercus lobata. The sequence goes on from NW_022154706.1 coordinate 615,253, forward strand.
AATGTGAGTGCGGCCCGTAGTCATGGGATCTGTATGCAATCCAGGAGTAGGCATGAATGACATGGATTGACTATGGGGTGGTACATGGTCTATATGACCAATGCTGTACGAGGGGGATTGAGTGTGCATGACAGGAGGGGTCTGATTGAAATCATAGCCGAGATCAAAGGATGGCGGGGTAAATGAAAGATGAGCGGGGTCAAAAAATTCATGGGGTGTGTGAAGGGATCTCGGGGTAAAAAGATACATGAGCAGTGGGTAGAGGGATCTTTAGGTCAGGAACTGCATGAGCAGTACATGGAGAGATCTCTAGTGCAGGAGATGCATGTGGGGGTGGAGGGAACTCTAGTGCATGTGGGGGTGGAGGGGGACCCGGCCTACTGACAACCTGATGGGGTGCAGCACGCTGACCATGGCTATGGCTGGCACGAGTTGAGCTCGTGCTTGGTCGTCCAGTATCTCTTGGCGCTTCTTGATTTGCCCCATCGGTCTCTTCCAAGGGAAGTTAGGTAGTTATACGGTGAAGGCATTCCACTACCTTAACTACAGTTGTAATCTGCTTGTACTCAGGACTACCTACTGCATGACACATCAACAACTGCTTGTAACTGGCAACCTGCAAGTAAATAAATACAATTAGTACATCTAACACAAAAATAGTGATACGCAACAAAATTTGAAAAGAAAGGTCGAAGCAATTACCATAATAAGAAGTGACACGGTAGTGTGGTCGACGAACCTCCAAGTCACCCTATCGTACCAATCGAAGTATGGATGAGCAGGCGACATAGCACCCTCTAGTTGTACGCCATGACATAGAGATCGTGCTCGACTATTCTACACTTGGATATGGCCATAATGTTTGTCCCTCCAATTCACCGCAATCCTCCCCCTCAGGCCTATGTCATGAAGGGCGTCGTCAATATCAACATATGGGGGATCTCTTGTACCATCTCAAACTGACGAAGAACACAGTTCGGTGTATGTTTCTCTACTAGCCAGAAACATACAAGCGGCACCCTCGCCGTCCATACGTCCCTTCTTGTGACACAGAATGCAGGTAGGTGGGCTAATTCAGCTTCATATGGTTGCCACACCACCTAAAGTAGCCAAATAAAAGGGCAGCACATTATGCAATGTTCCATTATTTTCAACTATGAGCTATTTTACATTTATAAATACAATAGTCATAGACAATAGAAGAAATACAATTTGGGTACCTGCTTGGGATGCATAGAATCTAAAAGCTAATGGTACTGGACCAGACAGATTTCTTGGGGGCTATTTTTCGTGCTCACGACCCACACAGTCCTACAATTAAGAAATGAGTCAATACTTGGAATTGAGAATTTGAAGTAATCATCAACAATAAATGATAGGCAATCGTAAATTTAACATTACATACGACTAAGTTTATACCAATAAATGATTATCTAAACATATGATTAGTGGTGGAGCTAGAAATTAATAACACTTGTATTATACATCAATCATAACATATGACCTCAGTGGTTGTAAAAAGATATATAAAAATAAATAAAAATCCTATTAATTTTCAAAATTTGAGGAATATCAAGGTTAAAATTTTATTCTCTATATCTAACAATGTGTCATGTCGTTTAAAATTATGGATCTATTTCTAATAGAGACAATTGGTCAAGGAAGAGACTTACTTAATGGACAGTAGAGAAGGTGCAAATGGTGGGTCATATGCATCATCTGGTGGGAGGTCCTTCCTTGGGCACAAAAAAGGGAATCTGAACCATGCCCAATACTGAACCAGTAGCAAAGCCCCACCAATCTGACTGGCACCTTTGTCGGTTGCCCTGCATAACTCTCTGTACAACCATGCAAGGCAAGCGCTCCCCCAACTGTATTGAAATGGATTGCGAAGGTCCCTCAACATCTGCAACCACATCGTATGCACCCTATCGCCAGACTTGTCGGAAAAAATTGTGTCTGCTAGGAGTGCTAGAATATGACACCGTGCATATTGATGCACAACCACCTCTGCTGCACCATCGAGCAACCCTTGGTCAATTTTTTCTAGTAGCTTATTAATTAGGATCCTTTGTCATGTCGTTTAAAATTATGGATCTATTTCTAATAGAGACAATCGGTCAAGGAAAAGATTTACTTAATGGAGAGTGGAGAAGGTGCAAATGGTGGGCCATATGCATCATCTGGTGGGAGGTCCTTCCTTGGGCACAAAAAAGGGAATTTGAACCATGCCCAATACTGAACCAGTAGCAAAGCCCCACCAATCTGACTGACACCTCTGTCGGTTGCCCTGTATAACTCTCTGTACAACCATGCAAGGCAAGCGCTCCCCCAACTGTATTGAGGTGGATTGCGAAGGTCCCTCAACATCTGCAACCACATCGTATGCATCCTATCGCCAAACTTGTCGGAAAAAATTATGTCTGCCAGGAGTGCTAGAATATGACATCGTGCATATTGATGCACAACCACCTCTGCTGCACCATCGAGCAACCCTTGGTCAATTTTTTCTAGTAGCTTATTAATTAGGATCCTTTGTCCTTTAAGCACCACAGCATTAGTAGCAATTCCAAGCAAAGTCTGACATTCAGCAGCCCATGTCAAGTTAGTTTTTCGAACAATTGCCTCATCGTCGATTGAAATTCCCAAAAGAACCTCCACATCTTGTAATGTGATCATTGTTTCACCATGTGGCAAGTGGAAGGTGTGGGTTTCAGGCCGCCATCTCTCAACGAAGGACATTATCAAGTATGATCAATCTCTCTACTTGGGGTCCTATACAGCCCCTCTAATCCAACTCTCTTGACAATGTCGAGGACGCGATCATCCATCACTATTGGGCATCATTTTCGCAACTCGTCATTACGACCACGGCATTTCAGTGCCCCCGGATCCTACACATGATAGAACCATGGTGATGAAATACAATATGCCATAAGGGTGTAACCTTTATATAAGGGTGTGCAACAGTCTGCCAATCTAACTTAACCCAACTAATAGGCATGACTATGCATTCAAAGCTAGTAATATCATTGACAAATTTAGAGTTTTAGAAATGGAAAAAAAAAAAAAATCAACATAATGTAAAAGGATAAGAAGAGAATATTCAGCAGGTGGTCGGTTTAATTTTACCTTGCCTTCCTAAACAGCACACGATCGATGATCTTTTAGAAACCTTAACACCGAATCCTCAATGGGACCAGGACCGAACTCATCAGGGATCTGAGCAGGAACAGCAGCCATACTGCACGAAGTTTAGGGAGTCAAGAGTAATATAAGCACATGTTGAAGATAAATTGGCAAGGATCTCAATGTATAGCCTAATTTCTTCAACAATAAATTACTATTAATTCTAGTTCAACAACAACAATCACAAATCATTAAAATCATAATAGTTAAAACTATGATGCTTTTCTCCCATCACATATTCAATGGAAGATGGACTGAGAAGTTTCAATTTTGGTTTCAGATCACCAAAATTACAATAAATTACTACAGACAGGCACACTTCAATCCAGAAAACACTTATGCATCCTAGTTGTTAATAGACCCAGTGGCAAACGTCTTGAAGTGGTTGCTTAAATCAAGAAATGAAAATTGGAGATAGAGTCTCAAGAGATTATCACAGTGCATGTAACAGCCCCAAATTTCCAATAATTGTGTAGTTCTTTTTCTTTTTTTGATAAGTGATAATTGTGCAGTTCTAAAATTCTAATACCAACCTAGCACGAAGTTCAAGAAACCAAAAGAGCAACTACCACTGCAAAATCACTAAACAAGCTTTATAATGAATTTTGAAAAAAAAATGATTAAATAAATATATAATATGACATAAATAGTTTTGGAAATTTGCAGTTACAAAATGTAAAAGAACAAACTAAATTGCATATGAAATGCATTAGAAATTTTGTAAAATCCTAATAATCATGTCTAAAAGTTCTTTCTCAAGCATAAAATTCTATATTACTATTATCATTTGAACAGTTCTGAATGGAGACCTAAGAGCAGAGTAGAAGCAGCACTAAGGTGAGGGCCCATACATGTATGGCCCTTACATAAATGCACTGAGGTGATGAAATTTTGAATTTTTTGTCACTTATCAAAAAACTACAAAAGCAGGTATGGCCCTTACATAAATGCAATTCCACAAAATTGAATTAATCGATAATTATACCTTAAAAAATGATAAACACATCAACTTTCTCTATGATCCCAATCAGTATACAGTTAATACCTCGTGGATGCTATTAACATTTTGGACAGACTATGGTGATAATTATATGCAAGCTTGTTCCTAACATGAAAATGTCTTTAAAATCTTATTAAATTGCATTTTGGTACTAGAATATACTTCATATTTTGCACTTCTTTTATAAAAAGAAATAAACAGTGGTTTTCTAGATCTGAAAGTAGTAGCATATCTTAACATTTTCTATTAATTATGGTAAACTCTTTCTAACTTCTACATTCCCCTTTTACGACTTTGAATCTTTTATCATCAGAACACCCTTCATTTCAATTCCCCAGATTTCCTATTTCAATAATTCAATCCAAATACCAGCCCCATATGCAGTATTTGCATTCAAATTCAAAAATGCTACAGTTTTACATGCTCAGATCAGACTTTTTTTCCTTAACAAGTTACATGCTGAGATAAACATAAAATTAGCTTTCTACATGCAAACACCATCATAGTCTTCACAATAAATTTTTGTTTTATAGGCCAACTAGATTGAGCACATTTTATTAAAAAAGCTCTACAAAATCAAAATCCATTAAGCACATTTTATTAAAGGCCAGCTAGATGACCATAATCAAAATCCTACATTTTCCTTGAATTGAACAAATTATTTGCCTCACAGTATCAGATATGGTAGCAAACTCTACATCCCCCAAATATCAAGTACAATGCATGCCTCCATTACCAATAAACCTAGAAAAAAGAGAGAGTCCTTACTTTTGTGAGGTAGTTGGAGCCAACCACTGAGGGAGAAAGACTGAGCGAGGTGGAGACGGAGCAACGGGAGCGAGAGGCGAGAGGGAATGAGAGTGTGAGAGTGTAAGAGTGAGAGAGAGACTGAGAGTGAGAGGGAATAAGAGTGAGAGAACTGTGTGTTTTGAACTTAGTTTTTTTGTGTGCTTTTTGAACTTAGTTTTTTGAGTGCGTGCGATGATGGACACGTACCCAAAGGAAACCGAGTACAATGGACTCGGTTTCCTTTAAATCAAACCAAGTCCAATGAACTCGGTTTCTGGTCTTGTGAACCGAGTTCATTGAACTCGATTTATATGTATAAAAATCGAGTTCAATGAACTCGGTTTCTTGGCTTAGAAACCGAGTCCAATGAACTCAGTTTCTAGGTTTACAAAACGAGTCCATTGAACTCGATTTCTGGCCTACGTGGACACTCTGGCCACCTCAGCTGCTAGCAAAACAGGAAACTCGAGTACAATATACTTGATTTTATAACCTAAAAATTGAGTTCTCTGAACTCGAATTGTTAGAAACCAAATTAGTTTGAAACGTTTCCTAACTAATGATATTGTTTGGATTTTATAATTATTTTCTAAGAAAATCCGTGTGGGCGTGAAGAAAACTAGAAAAGTGAGAACTTTTACAGATTTTGGGATATGGTGTGTACACTGCTTTCTTTGGGAAAAGGAGATTTAGTAAAGTCAGCTATCTGATCTAGTAAATTTATTCGGTCAATGCTCATAATCTAGTCAATTTATTCATTGCTAATTCTGTGCAATCCATTTTGAATGGTCCACCAATCAAAAGTTAAAAGATAAACCTTTGGATATAGACCTTTTTTTTTTTTGACAAATGATATAGAACTATTGAACGAAGAAAGTTTTTTTTTTTTTTTTTTTTTTAAAGAGTTAAAAGTTAGAGGGATAAAAAGAGTTTAAAGTTATGAAAAAGTTGAAGCAACGTGAGAGAAATTGCACTCCCCAGCTAACCATCTTTCAATAAAAATATTCAAAAGTTTCAAATAAAATAAAATAAGGTTAAGGATTAAATTCATACAATTAATTATTTAACAACTAAACTAAAGGGTCAAATTAGTTTCTAATTTTTTATAATAAGGGTTCAATTAACAGGTGCCCTTAAAGTAATTTTTTTAATAGATTATTGTAGGAAAGTATTAATACCATTTTAATAAAAAAAAAAGGGTAAAAAATTAATTTTTTAATTTTTTTTCTTTTCTTTTCAAATATTTTTAGAAATATTTTCTAAATTAATTCACTTAGAGCCACCTTTAACTTTTCCCTTGTAATAAAAACAAAAATCCCGAATAATTTATAGGGTGACCCAACAACAATGTTATGTTAGATTATGATTTTGCTACCCATTATACTTACTATTTTAGTATTATTTAACTAATAGAAATCTATAACATGCACAATGCACAAAAAAGTTTTTGATGATAATAATAATAATAATAATAAGGCGAAAACCACATTTTCGTCCATACATTTTCACGCAATTTCACTTTGGTCCTTAACTTTTTTTTTTCCCCACCGCTTTTAGTCCTTATCCTGGAAAATGCGTCTCGTTTTAGTCCTTTTCGTTAGTGCCCTAACGGCAAAGTCCTATGTGGCAGATGAAACTATTAAAATAATAATAATAATTTTTATTTTGACATTAAAAAATGCCACGTAAGCATCTAAATTAAAAAAAAATTAATTTATTAATTTTGACTAAATAAAAAATTAAAAACAGAATTGTGGGAGGGTTTCTCGTCTCGTCCTCCAATTAGTAGGTATTGTCCGCTTTGGGGTGTTGCACCCACACGGTTTTGCTCAATCCCACATCGGGGAGAGATGCCTCCCACATTTGCCTTATAAGCTTGAGCCCAAGACGCATGTGTACCACTACTACACATGTGGGAGGCATCTCTCCTCGATGTGAGATTGAGTAAAACCGTGTAGGTGAAACACCCCAAAGCGGAAAATACCTACTAATTGGGAGCCGAGACGAGAAACCCTCCCACAAGAATTAAAAACCAAAAATCACATGAATTGAGATCTAAGTGTGTCTTGAACAAGAACAACAAGAACACAAATTCAGATTTAAGAACACAAACCCAAAAATTAAAATCCAAAAATTAAAAATCTCAAAATCAACATTTTCTCAAACCCAGCAAAATCATCAAATCCTAAATTCCCAAAGTACCAAATCAATCCAAAAATACAACACAACCAATCCAAACAAAAAAAATCTCAAACTCAGAAAAACCCATCTCAAGCAAGCAAACCCACCTCAAACATGAGTCTTGGTCGATCTCATTTCAGCTCCTAAAAGTCTCTCCCCGTCGTCGCACACCGATTCTCCTCCCTCCCACCGTCAATACCGATGTGAGCACACCGCCGCCGATCTGAGCACACCACAAGACCCTTTGCCTCCTAAACCCAATTGACTCTTCACCTCCCTTTCTCTCCCAAACCCATCCCGTCTCTTCACCTCCCTTCCCCTCCCAAACCCATCTCGACTCATCAGCTCCCAAAAGTCTCTCCCTCTAACCGATCTAAGCACGCCGCCATCGTCGTTGATCTAAACCCAGCCGTCTCTTCCCTCGTCTCACCGCCTTGGTTCGCTTTTCTCAACCTTCTCTCTCTTCACAGTTTCCTTTTGTTGATTTCATAGAAGATTTTGTGTGTATTGGTTTTGTTAATTTTGTTGTTGTTTTTTTAGCCTCAAGGAGAAGATCTTCATAGAAAGAGATATGGGTATCGCCTTGACCACTTCGAGCACAAGCTTGAGTTGGGTTTGCTGGGTTTGCTTGCTTGAGATGGGTTTTTCTGAGTTTGAGATTTTTTTTTTTTGTTTGGATAGGTTGTGTTGTATTTTTGGATTGATTTGGTACTTTGGGGTTTTAGGATTTGATGATTTTGCTGGGTTTGAGAAAATGGTGATTTTGAGATTTTTAGTTTTTGGATTTTAATTTCTGGGTTTGTGTTCTTAGATTTGGCTTTGTGTTCTTAGATCTGGATTTGTGTTCTTGTTGTTTTTGTTCAAAACACACTTAGATCTCAATTCATGTGATTTTTGGTTTTTAATTCTGTTTTTAATTTTTTTTATTTAGTTAAAATTAATAAATTAATTTTTTTAATTTAGATGCTGATGTGGCATTTTTTAATGTCAAAATAAAAATTTTTATTATTATTTTAATAGTTCCGTCTGCCACGTAGGACTTTGTCGTTAGAGCACTGACAGAAAGGACTAAAACGAGGCGCGTTTTCCAGGACAGGGACTAAAAGCGGTGGAAAAAAAATTTAGGGACCAAAGTGGTAATCGCGTGAAAATGTAGAGACGAAAATATGGTTTTTGCCTAATAATAACTAGTCATTAACCTGTGCTATGCACGGGAACCTACCTATTTGTGAGGTAGATTAAAATAATTTTATAAAATCTTAAATTGATTAAGAAACTACACAATTACATGATTTGTTCTTGTATGAATTTAACTTGTGTTACAATTTGATGAAGAGTCATTGCTTGAATGTGCAATGGCTTACAAAAAAATTGTCAGACAATTTCAGATAAAATAAATTAAAATTTTAGATATTAAAACTTTTGAAAGACCAAAAAATATTAAAGAATCAAATGATTTACGGCTTAGAAATTATTTAAACAAAACAAGATATATATGACTAAAAAATAGAAAAATAAAAGAAAAAGATTGAGTTACATCCAAAAGAATAATCCATGACTATAAATTTGCACCCTATCATAAAATATCACATTAGGGAAGTAGAGAGATAATAATAATAATAATAATAATAATAATAATAACTAGCCTCACGTGCTCAGAGGCTTTCTATTTTTGGGGTAAAGATTAATAATTTGAATTTATTATAATTTGGGATTTCTACTTTTTCCAATCACCAAAAAAAAAAAAAAAAAAAAAAAAAAAGAATACGTGGGGTGAGTTTTGTAAATTGGAGGAGTTTTAAAACTAACAGAAGAGTGATCCTATTTTGTAGGGAGTTAGTGAGTAGAAGTAGGAATTTAAATCAACGTAAAAGTAGGAGTTTATTAGAAGTAGGAAGGTATTTCAACATAGAAGTAGGAATTTATTATTTTTGTCAATTTACTATTTTAACCCAATTTTTATGTTTTAGGTATGGGTATTTTTGACAGTAAAAAAAGCAATAACTAACTTTTTTTTGCCAATTTACTATTTTAATCCCATTTTTAAGTTGTTGGTTGATTAATTTAAGGGTATTTTTGATAGAAAAAAAAAAACAATAACTAACTTTCTGAATCTTCTTATTATATACAGATAATGATAATAATAATAATAATAATATCAATGCTTGAGTTTGAGTTTAAGTTGGACTTGTTAAAGAGATAGAGTTTCACTCTTTGTTAAGTTTGGATTAAACAAAAATAATTTTGTTTAAAAAAAATGATGAATTTGAGTTTAAGTTGGACTTGTTAGAGAGATAGAGTTTCACTCATTGTTAAGTTTGGACTAAACAAAAATAATTTTATTTAAATATTGTGCTAACGTGAAAAATTGTGAGAGTTTCAGAGGTTTTGGTTATATATATATATATATATATATATATAATAGGTATAGAATTTATCTATTATGAAGATGAGAAAAAAAAAATCCAAAACAGCATTTACTTACAAAATTTGTGCATCAACAATGATATTAGAAATTAAAATGAAAGTATTATTTTGAACCCTACATTTGGAGATTAGTATTAAGAGTCCGAATTTGGTAAGGATAGGTGTAAAACCTATGTTTAACATCATTCAATAAGAGATTGGCACATCAGTTTTTTGCTTAAAATTCAATACATTCTACCACACTTAATAACATCTGAATAAACTCTTAATTTGGTTAGATTTATATATGAGTATTGGAATTGATTAGGTATGGTCGTATTTATTCTTAGATTGTCCTCGCTGTTGAAACCAAGGAAGACATCTTATTCCCTTCGGCGAGTATGCAACGAAGAAGAAGCGCTTGCCATAGGAGTTACGACTTACGAACCAAAGTTGCTAAAAACCACCAAAACGTGGGTGAAAATAGTCAAATAGCACCTTTTCGCAAATTATGTGGCAATCTATCACTATTTCGTAAATATGTAGGGATCTACCATTTTTTGAGTGCTTGAGTTTGGCGAAATCGACGAGTACCATGGAAAAATTTTCAAAATTTTTTAGAGTATATTTTTTCAAAGACTTGAGTTTTTGGAACTCGAGTTTCATGGCAAACTCGAGTTTCACAAACTCAAGTTTCAAAAAAATGGTAGATCCCTACATATTTCTAAAACAGTGGTAGATTACTAATTTTTTTGCTAAATAGTAGTAGTTGGCCATTTTTGCCGACTTTTGGAAATCAATACGCAAGAGTAGAAAAGTACTAGTAAAAATAATCAAAGCCAACAAACGGAATCAGATGAAATTTGGTGACTTGAAAGTTGAAAGGTAATCTTCGTGAGTATCAAAACTCATTGCCTTTACAACCATGATCTAGGTTGCATTTAAGGAAAATTCTCTTGTTTAGGCTTTTAATTAGTCTTTTTTATTTATTTATGATAAATTCTACTTTTACTATAGCTTTCAATTTAACAGATTGAATCTCTTGTTTGTTTTGGAATGTCTCCTAGAGTCGGAGGATTTGAATTAGTAATTTCGTAATATATTTGTCTTTTTTGGGTTGTCTCCTAGAGTTGTAGGATTCGAATCAGTAATTTCTTCATATTTTTTTTTTAGTGATTTTTCTTTTTTTCTAGTCTAATTGCATGCTTAACATAATTAAATTAGTGTGTTTTAGAGTCTCCTAGCCACAATAGGAGTACTTTAGGGTTACCTTAAAGGTCTCTTGGTAGCCATAGGCTTTCTTTTCCTATATAAGTGCATTGTAGTCTCAATGAGGAAGAGACAAATCATGATTTTGTGGAGCAGCTCGGTTAGCATGGGAATCAAGTCCGGTTTGGCTTGCGGCGCTATTCAAGAATATTCAAGTTTACAGTTCTCTGAAGTTACAGAACAAATTCTTCATTGGAATTGTGCAGATGTGAATGAAGGCTTTATGGTGCTGGCTTCATCAATGTGGTATTGTAGGAACAAATTATGGACAAAAGATGGTCACAACATACCATATGATGTAGTAGCAATTTTCTGTCAGACTTCAAGCAAGCTAATGGAGGAGTTGGTAACTGAGAATTCTTTCATGTGAGGAGGTAAGCCCGTGAAGTAGCTAATAGAATCGCTTATTCTGCAAGAAATTTTGGACCCTGCAGGTTCCACGCATTTCGCACATTCACAAGATCTACCATGCTCTCGTGTGTATTCTAACAAATTCAGATGTACAGTTCATCTACTTAACTAAGTTGGATAGGTCATTTCTTAAATACATCCTAAAGTGGTTGCATAGGTCAAAGGGTAATTTCTTTTATCAAACCCCACCCAAAACTGCTAACACAGTCCATTGCTTGTAGAATATAATAAAAGTGATGTCAATAATGAATCCAATTAAAAGTGATGTTGTTCTAATGATAATACTACAACTTAACTAAGTTGTAAAAAATGTTTTTGTCCAAACATTATGTTTCCATCATTTATGGTTTGTTTGGTTGGAAAGGTAAAAATGATGGAGGATGTGACATATAAAAATGGGATAATAAGGGGAAAAAAAGGAAAATTGGGAGAATAAAAAAAAAAGGATAATTTGTTTAAATTACATTGTATTACACAACAATATATTTTCAATAAATTTTCATAATACTAAGTTTTATATTAATGTTATATTGTATTTACAAAATGAATGTTACGAATAGATGTTCAAAATTCATTATGGGTTTACAATTTATATATGAGAGATGCTACGTCTATAACATTTTTACAATATTTTTACAACAAATTACATGTGGTTAGTTGTTGTAAGAACCAAGTATAAGACCTTTGGGCCTTGGATTACTTTGGGCTCACAATCTATTTGTAGTGGGTTTGAAGGCTTCCTACTATGGGTCGTTCTCGGCAGAGAGACTCAAAACAACGCCCAGTTGATGTTCACTCCTTTACTCTCTTCCCTCTAATTTTCTGAACCCCTTTCTTCTCCCAACTTTCCTCTATTTATAGCCAAGGTTAGTGGGGAGGTTGTGATTACAGCCACCGTTAGTGCTACTGAAGGTCCAATACTTTCTGATTAAAGTGGATGTTCAGGTGGGAGGACGGTGCGGCATTTATGATCTTGGAACTTGGTTCCATCATGCCTGATCATGCTCGGCAATCCAGTTTCCTGTGCAAGTCGCACCTTCCCGGTAAAGGTTTATATACATGACCGGGAACTTTTGACCGACCACCACTTGGACCTCAATACCTTACACTTGTTTGTTTATCAAGGAAGCTTCAGGAAGGGCGCAGGAGAATTGGACCTTTCTAATGGGCCTGTGTCTAAGGCCAGCATAGGACTGGGCCTGGGGCATGCATGGGCCTGTGCCCAAGGACGACATGAGGCCGGGCTCCGGGCCTGTATGGGCCCGGGATCCAGGTGCCGTACAGTTGTTATTGGTTCAAATTTCAAACTAATGCTAAGATTACTTTTTTGTCTCAACAATAACAACTAGTAACAACTTGCCACTTAGGATTTGTTGTAAAAATGTTGTAGAAATGTTGTAGACATATCATTTCTCTTTATATATATATATATATATATATATATATGAAAAATTAAGAGGTGTTCAAGTTTTTTTAGGTTGGATTAATGTTTTGTTTTAAAGTTGAATAATATGAATTAAGAGTTTTGTAGTTCAATTGGATGATTTATCCTTAGATTTTTAATTGAGATATTCATTCTAGGAGAAAAAAATATTTTTTATCAAATGATACCATGTTATTTGTATCAAAATTTAATAAACAAGAAGTATGTGTGCAAAAATAACTACTCAATAACAATATAATACATTTCTTTTATTTGTTAGTGAGTAATTAATTTTTGCAACATATCTCTCATGTATTGAATTTTGATAAGGCTAACTTGATATAATTTGTTACCAAATAAGCAAATACCTTGTTTGCTATAATTATCCAATTATAAAAAAAATAAATTTGAAAGATGTGACCTCATAATTAATTAATCCAATAATTAAATCAAATAGAATGATTTATAACAGTTAGAAATATTAAATAAAATTAGCAATATCATTTTACAAAAGGCATAAGTAACTAGGCATGTCCATGGGTCAGGCCAAGTCAATTTAGGGCCCAAACCGAACTCGACCCGGTTGGATCGGGTTGCTAAATTTTGGACCCGTATTTGACCGAATATTCGAGTCAGATCCAACGTTTTGGGTAATCGGTTGACCGGGTCAGAGTTGTTCGTTTGTCAGGTCTAAGCCTTAGATTGGGTCAAAATTTTTGACATGGTTAAAATTATCGTAATTTCATTTTTTTGGGGCTTTTTTAGGCCAAATTACTCGGTTTTGCAGTTTAATAAACCCTATTGATTTCAGATTTTTTGAATTTTCTATATATTTCAAATTGGGCCTCTTTTTACTTAATTTATTTTAAAATAGGCCTTCAAGCTTAGCTTATATTATGAACTACACTAGACTTGTTAGGCCTTCAGGACATATCAAACCCAATATAATCTTGTAGTTTCTCACAAATTTTCACAAATTTAAACCTAGACAGAATAACACAACACAACACACCAAAAAGCCTTTTTGTTTAATCAATTGTGATCTCTGAAACAATAGAAGCACCTAAGCAGTACATATCAATCCAAATACATAATCTTTCCCACATTAACTACAAAAAATAAACACAACAAAATAGACTAAAGATAGCACAACACAACCTACAAAAACCCTAATTTTACCATATGTGATCTGTTAAACAACACAATAAGCACCTAGGCAATAAGCTAGTAGCTCCACGCCTATTAAACCTGCCAACCACAACAAATAATATTTTAAGCAACAAATAATAGTATATTGCAATATTCCAATTAATGGATATATATACTTAGTACCATAAAGGTAGTTATTGCAAGTTTTTCGGGCAATAAACCATAAGGCAGAAAGCTTGTTAGTTATACAATGCTCCCAACAATATAATTAGTTACAATAATGAAATACCATAGGTATTTCCAAAAAATAGATTTTCCAAAGCATTGAATGACTACACTATAGTTTATAAGTCTATAACTAATAGGAAAAAAAAAAAAAAAACATATGAACTAAAATTTCTTTTCTATAAGCATTGACAATTGAGTATTGTTAAAACTTAGAAAAGTAATATATCCAAAAAAGCTTTCAAAATATTCCCAAAAAGTTGCATTTCTTTACAAAATAAATGACCATCCTCCTACAATAGACAAAAAAATATTAAACAAACAATACATTAGTACCAAATATAAAACCAGCTAGTAAGGAAACCAAGTTTATAATAGTAAGGGTCTAAAAGCAGAATCATACCGAGCCAGTGATTAATCATCAATACTAATTAAGGGTCGTTTGCCTGAGGTGGAACCCTTGCTTAAGCCAGTATTTGTTGTTGCACTTGCTGTTGGTTGTTGATTTAAAACTAGAAAAGAATAGGAAATAAACACAATAGATTAAATTTTGCTTAAATACATGAGACATTCAATAAAATTAATAGACAATAAGTTTCAGAATTTAAACATATTACCTAAGTCAAGTAACTCCTCCTCCAATGCCTCTACTTCATCCCTTGACTAGCGATGAGAAATTGGAACTGTGGCTTGAAGCCAATTTTGTGAACATACAAGGTTTTGAACCATGAGAGAAGATAGTGAACTTCGAAATGGACCAACAATGTGTCCTCCAGTGCTAAATGCTGACTCAGATGCAACCATGGAAATTGGTACAGCCAGCACATCCTTAGCAACTTTAGACAACACTTGGTACCTATTACAATTGTCCCTCCACCACTCCAATATCTCAAAATTCAAATCCTTTCTACCATCACAATTTTCAGCCAAATACTTTTCAAGCTCATTACTACAACCTACAGATTGCTCAACTTGTAAGAAACGTTCATATCGCAAGTGAACTGGATCATTAGCATCACTTTCCAATTTTGTCCTCTCACTACCACTTTGTTCTTTCACATTTGGTGAATGAATAGAAGAGTAAAAATTATAAAACTTATACAAAAGATCTTTCACCTTATCAACCATCATTTCTGCTACTGCATTCCCATAAATTTTAGAAAAGAAAACTTCAAAAACCTCAATTTTTTTCGTGGATCAAGAACCATAGCCAGCCACATACAAAAGAGGATTAATTTTCTCCCCTTCCCCCAAATATTTCTCAAATTTAGTTTGCATGTTTGTGGTTGTGTTTTTCAAGAGAGTGTTTTGAGATTTAACTAAATTAGAAATACTCTCCTGAATAACAAAGATTTCATCATAGAAGGCATTTGAAGTAACGTACAAAGAACCGGAGAACTTCTTCATTGCATTATAAGAAAGCCTTAAGAAAGTCACAAATGCTCTACAATTTTGGAAATCACTCGTACAATGAGATCCTAAATAATAAGATTCCATCATAGAAGGCATTTGAAGTAACGTACAAAGAACCGGAGAACTTCTTCATTGCATCATAAGAAAGCCTTAAGAAAGTCACAAATGCTCTACAATTTTGGAAATCACTCGTACCAATGAGATCCCAAAAAACCACTATCTTCCTTGGTCATAAAGTACGACGAATAACCATTATCTTCAAAATCCATTCAAAGGAACACTTTCTCAATTTTTTTAGAAGTTTCTAATATGAGATAGGTTGAGTTAGTAGGTACATCTAGACAAAGAAGACTCTTGGACTCCATATCTAACCTCTCCATAAAACTCCTAAAAGTTTGATTTCTATTGGGTGTGTTAGGACATATGTGGATATTGTTAGAGACATATGTTATGAAAAATTGGCTAATCTTTTGACAAAACACACTTTACTTCTAATTGAGTAGATCTAGGATGAGTTTAGTACTTCAAGGAATAAGAGTTCAAGTCTAGTATTGAAGCCATGCAAATCTGTCCAAGAAACAAGTGAAGAAGCGATGTTCATTAATGCTCGACAGATAGCTTGACAGAAACATATCTATCGAGGTTTAAGGATGGATCTCGATAGCAGCTCAACAGAAGTTGTATCTATCGAGAATTACGAAATTCAGATTTTCAAATCTGATTTCACGCATATCATATCCAAGAATATTTGTGCAGGGTTTCTTTTCTCACAACCCTAGACATATATAATGATTATTTTAAGGGTCGTCTTAAGTGATGCAAGGTTATTATTCATGCATATTGTGACCGGAGACCATTTGCTTTAGTTCATAATATTCTCTCTAGAAGCTATTGCGCCTTTGCTCCAAGGGTTTTGTAACTGACGAGGAGAAAAATTATCCTCGTCTTAAAATAGAAAAGCTAGCTTCGTCCATCAAACTGGCCCCGTCCATCAAGCTGGCCTCGTCCATCAAGCCAACATCGTCCTTCAAGCCAGCTTCATCATTCGGACGAATGACTACGACACGTACTAAATGAATCCTCCATTAATGACACCAGACAAGCAAAAGCATAACTGAAGGACCAACGAGGCAAAAGACCATTGATGATGACAAATGCCTCTGCATTCAATGCTATTAAGACTATCATTGATTAAAGAAGACGTTACGCATTTATTACGCTCATTAATGATAAAGAGTTACGGACGAAGTAATGGTAATGAATGAGCTGTACACACCAAACATGAATTCCGTAACGTATTAGCCGTTAAGCATAAATGTGGGAATTCATTGCCCATTAACGCAACAAAACAACTATAAAAGGAAAAAGCACCAGAAACCTAAGGTACGCCCAATTACACACAAATACTCTACAAAAATCACTCTCTAGTTTGTTTCTGTATAAAATCTTTCTCCTTTACTGACTTAAGCATTAGAGGTGGTTTGGCTGGTGCCACACCAGCATGTTACTCTTCCACCCAGTTCATTTTGCAGATTTTCCTCTAACAGAGATGACCCCAACCACGGCTTCGTCCTTCAACTACGACAAGGATTTCATATTGAAGATTTTTTTGCATCATTAGTAACCAAAGAGCTTCTTGATCTTCATCGTTGGATAAACTGAAGAACTTTGCAGCTAACATCTTCCTCAAGTTGGTGTGTTAGTCACGTACTTGGATTCGTGCATCAATTGGTTAGTCACGTACTGGGAGCTATGCATTGAAAGGAAAGATTGTCATTACATCACAAGTCCAATTGGGTATTGGGGTAAGGATTCAAATCTAGGTTGGTATTAGGTACTAGGATTCCTTTTACTTGTAATCGCTTGTTTTGATAATAGTGGATTCTCGGGAGTGGTGACCTTAAATTCACCCGGTGGGGTTTTACCTCAGTGGTTTTCCCCATTCATAAACAAATTATCTGTGTCAAATTTATTTTCCATTGCATTTAACTTAGTTAGTGATTTGTTTGTGCTACCACGTTTATTGCATGTAATTGAATCTAATTGATTGATTAATTTACCAAAGGGGTCAATACATTCTTGACCTATCAGGGTGAGTACTTCACATTCGTCACAACTTCACGCACCTTAGCAACAAATGCATCAATCTCTTTCAAACCCTCCCATACAGTGAGATTTAGGATATGGGCACAACACTTCATGTGCATGAATTCATTTCCTAAAACTGTCCCATTCCAATCTTTAGTCACCCTTTGCAAAAATTTAATTGTTGTTAAATTTGAGCTAGCATTATCCATTGTCAAAGTGAATATCCCATCAATACCACACTCACGCAAAACATCTCAATCTTTCTACCTATAGTCTCCCCCTTGTGGTCTTCAACTTGACAAAAATTTAAAATTCTCTTATGCAATTTCCAAGCATCATCAATAAAGTGATATGTGAAACATATAGAAGTCCATGTGTCCGTAATGAGACACAACCTACAACACTTCAAGGATTTTCTTAGCTTCTCTCTCTCACTATTATAAATGCTAATCACATCTCTAACCACAGTTTGACGAGATGAGATATCTTTTAATCGAAGCTTAGTTGTACTTACATATTTCTTAAACCCATACCCCTCAACATACCTAAAAGGCAACTCATTAATTATAATCATTTTGGCCAATGCCTTTCTAGAAGCCTCAATAGAAAAGGTTGTTGACACAAGCTGGAATTCATCTTCTCCATCCTTTTTGGGTTCAAAAGCTAGTGTTTTCTACCCTTTAACTAGATTTTCTCTACTAGGGTTCTTGGGACAATTTGGCACATGAGCTAACAAATTGCTAGTACTACAACTCTTACTATCAGCATTATATGATTTTTTGGCAATAATTAAAAATAGCCTTAGTTTTACTAGTATCACCTTCTCCTATTTTTATTTTTTCAAAATGGCCCCAAACAACTGACTTTTTCCTACCACTACAAGTACCACTAACAGGAACTGTCATACTCACTAGGCATGGTGGAACTGGGGACAACTCAGTAGCAGCAGCTGCTTCAGCTTGGGTAGTAGTAGAAGCTTTAACTTGGGTGGGAATAACACAATCATCTTGTGTAGCAGCTGGTGTTTGGATAGAGGATCCATTAGTGGAGGTTTCCATGACCTAAAAAAATCAAAGATACGTATTAGCAAACTAGAATAACAAGTATAATTCATAGCTTTAATAATAATAACCACACAAACCAAAAAGGAAAAACAGTATCCTACTTATGCAAAAAAAAAAAAAAAACACAAAACAAAACCAAAAAAAAGCCCAAATACAAACAGCATAAGCTTGAAATTTTATTTAATAATAAAAGCCAAAACAGTGATGCTCAAAATTGATTAAACAATAGCAAAATGTCAATAGCAACAAACACTGATTAGAAACATAATATATGATTTATATAGCAGATTACACCATATTGGTCTTCTATCCTAAACAAGCATTAACTCAACTTAAACACTAAACACAAACATATACATGATTTACATAGTTGATTAAACACTAAACACTAACATCATATATGATTTATATAGCAAATTAAACACTAAACACAAACATAATACATCATTTACGTAGCAGATTAGACACTAAACACTTACATAATATATGATTTACATAGCATATTAAACACTAAACACTTACATAATATATGATTTACATAGCAGATTAAATACTAAACAATAACATAATACATGATTCACATTGCAGATTAAACACTAAACACTAATATAACATATGATTTACATAGTAGATTGGTCTATTATCCTTATCAAGCAAAAAAAAAAAAAAAAAAAAAACCCTCAACTTAAACACTAAAACAAAGGAAAGCAAAAAACATACCTTAAAGAAAACCGTGGGTGTATGGGTTTTGAACTTGAAGGCACAAAACACTACTTGGAATTAGCTTTCAATCTTGTATAAAATTAAAACAAGATCAAAATTGATTAAAAAAAAAGTACAAAGAACAAAAGTAAAATAGTTAGGGTTTTAAGGTTTTTTTAGTTAGGTTTTCATATTTAACACAAAAAAAAAAAAAAAAAAAAAAAAACCTCAACTTAAACACTAAACACAAAGGAAAGCAAAAACCATACCTTAAAAAAAACTGTGGGTGTATGACTTTCGAACTTGAAGGCAGAAAATGCTAGTTCGAGTCAGCTTTCAATCCTATATAAAATTAAAATAGGATCAAAATTGAATAAAAAAAACATATAAAAAAAAGAACAAAAGTAAAATAGTTAGGATTTCAAGGTTTTTTTTAGTTAGGGTTTCATATTATAAATCTTTGGGTTTATTTGATTTTAACATTTGATTTCCATAATAAATGAAACCAACGAGACTTACAAAAAAGAAAGATGAGAAACAAAGAACAATTACCTAAGTGTTTGGAGTAACAACTGACTCAGTGAAGAGTACACAGCGGCGGGATGAGGACTGAACACCAACGGTAGTTATGGAGAGAGGAGTGGATAGTGGCGGCGGTGGCTAGGCATTAGAGGCAGAGAAAGGAGTGGGCTAGGCATTGGAGGTGGCTAGGGTTTGGATTTGGAAAATCAGTTTAAAGAGAGTTGAAGAGCCAACCAAAATACCAAATAGAGAAGTGAGACTGTGAGAGTTTGAGAGAGCCAAGTAGAGTACTGAGATTGAAGAAGTGAAGATGTGAGGAAGCGTGAAGAGGTGAGGAAGCGTGAAAAGGGGAGAAAGCGTGAAGGTGAAGCGATGACCACGAACCTTTCAATCTAAACTCTGAGACTAAGAATCTAAAGTGAAAACTGAAGAGACTTATTAGAGATAGTGAGAGATATAAGATATTTGATATGTAATTGTCACCGTTAGATTGGGTCTTGATTTTCGATTATAACTATTGATTTAGAAATGGGTTATTGTGCCACTGAAATCAGTCATATCACTGATTAAGTGCTCCAGCTTCTACTCTCATCACCACTATTGATTTTGAATTTTAATTTGAGTTAAACGGTTGATATGCATATTGGGAATTTGTGTGAGAAAAAGTTAACTTTGGTCTTTGGTTTACACGTTTTCCTCTTTGAGTCTCAGATACCAAAACGTGTGGACTGGCACTGCTGGGCTGCTCCTTCTGGCATGTCAAACCGTATATTTTTAGTATAAATAATTCAGTCGGTTCGGGTTGTTTGGGTGAAATATTTTTCAACTCGAATCTAAACCGAATTATTTGGTTATTTCACTTGCCAACCCGTGATTGACCGCTAGGGGTGTGCATGAGTCGGGTTAGGTCGGGTTAAGGGAATTTTTTGACTCGACACACCATGGTGGGTTAAAAAAAAATTCAACCTAACCCAACCCATCACATAAGTCCAACCCAACCTAACACAACCCAACCCACATGGGTCAGGTTGGGTTAGGTTGAACCCATGGGTTGGATAAATTATTATTATTATTATTATTAAATTGAGTGGAAAAAAATATAAATATAAATATATTAAAAAAATCCGAAGATTAATATCAATATAACTTCTTAAAGGCAAAACAACACTAATAACTAAACAATAATAGTAATTTACTGAGGTTTGTGCTATATATTAAATTGGCTTTGGTTCTGTAAAATCATCCGATGGAGCAGGATATAAAGATGTTAAGTATTTGAGGTTGTTGATTAAGTGCTCCTCCATACACTTGCTGCTTCTATTAAGCTCTGCATGATATGTATCTACGGATGCACTTGTTCTTTAATGCCTGGCGCAGATTCTGGACTGCCAACTAGAGGCAGAAATTAAATTTAAGAGAATGTTTTATCATATTCAATTTGGCTGGTGCAGCATTATCTAAAGATATTCAGTATTTGTTGTTGTTGATAAAGAGCTCCTCCATCCACATCAACTTTCTGTTTCTATTGAGCTCCTCATCGTGCCCTCAACTCAAAGCTGTTCGCAATTTTTGAGCCCTGTCAAGTGTTGATAGGAGGTGTTTACCTATGTGGTTGTTTTGTTATGAAGGCATTGAATCTCTTACATAGGTTGGTTGGATATAAGTATTATTTTGATCCTAATCTACTTATTACTGCTTCATATATGCTCATAAGCTATTTTGCTGGTTTTTTATTTTTTATTTATTTTTTTATGGGGGGGCCTCAAATCATTGCTTCTTCCTAAAAAAAATCTGCTTCTGTTTTTCTTTTTCGTCACTAGCATTAATAACTTTTGGTTCTGCATGCTTGGTTAATAATGTTTTCATCGCACACTTCTGCTCCAGAATTAGTTGCCTTGCTTTCAGAGCTGAATGATGCAATTGAACATCTTGAAAGAAAAGTGATTCCACTTCTAAGCATGGTATTATCTGTTCTTTTTTTTACCGTATAATGTACATTGCTCCATCAAGGATGATTTAGATGGTGTGTGCCTGGATATGGATTGATTTAGCTCTGAATTATTCCTTTTAGAGGGACTTATATTTTGTTTTGTTCTATGTTGATTATATGTTGTATCTGCAGGGGTTTGATAATAGGTTTCTCTTTGAAGCTGTTCCTTTTAAATGCTTTGTATGAGTGGATGGTTGTGTTACTCAACCATTGCTCTTCTACTTTCTTTGCTTGCATTCATAGCTGTTCCTGTTCTTGATGTTGTTTTTCTCTTAGTATATATCTTGTGTACTGATGGTCTCTTTTATTAATAATAAAATTTTCATTATACATAAGAAAAAGATATGAGATGCTTGAAGTATGTTTTTTTGGCTTTCAAAAGATTAGAATATTTGAATGTTAATGCTTGTTGTGTTAAGAGAATACAAGAGTAATTACAGAGCAATCTCAGAGCATCATCCAACGGCTAGGAATGTGTCTTTAATACACTTAAGTAAACGATGTCGTTCTATTTAAGTGCTGATGAGTTTTCTGTACTTATGTCTAAACGCTGTCGTTTTGTATGAGTTTGTTAAGTGACAGTCTAGCTTTGATTAGGTGTTAAGTCTGTTATTTATCCCTGATTAAGCTCCGCTCTTTACGGATCAACTCCGTATTTTAAGGCTTGTTAGTTAGGTAGTTATCATAAGCTTGGGCTGTATATATAAAGATCTGAGTGTGTAATGAACAGGGCAGTGAGTATTTTCTCCAGAAAGTTCCAACTCTCTCTTCGTCTCTCTCTAATATTTTCTCTCTAATTTTCTCTCTCTCTTTGAGTGTTTACTGTAAAACCTCCATTGTTAAAGCATTTGCAAGCTTGGTTCAAACCTTTTCATGTTGATCTAAGTCATTATATTTTTTCTACCATTTGATACAAATTTCTGGGTTTTATAATTATGGTTCTTACTGACTCTTCTCCTTGTGCATCCTGCTAGAGTCCTCATCACCAATTTTCATAAAATGTATAAATGCATTTGACTGGTTACTTAGCATTCAGCATAGTAAATGCTTTCATGTTGTAAGAATGTTAAGGATCAAATTATGATGGAAGTAGTGCGTTATTTGGAGGTAAAGCAGGTCTTCTGAAGTCTGATGGGCAGCTCATTCGTAATCATCGTTTGCTAGCTTGCCTTGTAGAGATAAAGAGCATATTGCATATTGCGTTAAGGTTTTTTCTTCTCAATCAAAAAGCTTATTATTTTTTGTAACAAGGAAGTGTTTTTTTTTTTTGATAAGTAATAATGATATATATTCAAGAACACTACCTTATGCCAAAAAATATAGGGTAGAGAGAAAATTACAAAGG
The DNA here is from genome assembly GCF_001633185.2 of Quercus lobata. Classification (NCBI taxonomy): domain Eukaryota; kingdom Viridiplantae; phylum Streptophyta; class Magnoliopsida; order Fagales; family Fagaceae; genus Quercus; species Quercus lobata. The sequence goes on from NW_022154706.1 coordinate 638,419, forward strand.
GAAAAGAAAGAGAAGAAGGAAAAAAAGAAAAGAAAAGATACTAATTATACAAGAGCGAGCTAAGGAACATAGGGAGAGAATCACTAGAGGTGAGTCCCTAAGCCCTAGACCAGTCAAACAGAGAGCCACTAAAAGAAGCCAATAGCTGGTCATCCGAGCTATCCATGTCCTCAAAAGTCCTCCTATTTCGCTCCCTCCAAAGGCACCAAATTAAGCACAATGGAGCTAAATTCTAGATACTAGACAAATGCTTTCCAAGCCAATTCCACCACCCAAAAAGAGTATTCACAACCGATCTTGGCAAGACCCAAGAGATCCCAAAAGATCTGAACACCAAACTCCACAACCGATAAGCCTTGCCACAATGAAGTAACAAATGATCCACTGTCTCCCTATTGCAGCGGCACATGATGCACCTGTCAACAAAATCCATCCCTCTACCTCTCAAATTGTCACTTGTAAGGATCCTATCCCATACAGCAGTCCACACAAAGAAGGAAACACGCCGTGGAAACACTTGTAACAAGGAAGTGTTTTGATCCTAAAACACTAATTTGTTTGTATTAATATGTGGAAAAAGGTGGTACAAGCATGATGTGTGCGAAAGGTGGCATAGGTTTCTTCCTCTCTTTTGGGAATCAGGTTCCCCTAACCTTGGTGATACTCAGTGTATGAAATTAGTTTATTTCGTGCACGTTGACTATTAATCTCTATCTTACTATATTTAGAATAGTGGTCAATCCCTCAGAAATTATATTCATTACTTAGCTGTTGATTGAACTTTGTAATTTTGACTACCTGGAGAATAGAGGTTGAACCATCTCCTTTGTGCTAGAGCTAATGTTTGTTGAGCTGAAGTATTCCCCAAGAACCCAGCAGCCTAGTCTAGATTGTTTAGAGAAAGGAGGGATGACTTCTCTTTCTCCAGGGGTCGATGCAAACTGTTTAAGGCTAGGCTAGGTTCTAGAAAGATAGTAGGTTGATAGCTCTAAATTGTGTTGAAGGAATGAAAAAAAATATCAATTATTCAAGAATACTTTCTTGGAAACAAAGCTATTGAGCTTATTCAAAAGGGTATTATTGTTCAAAAACTGCTGTACTTTACAACAGTGAGGTTATTTGTAGGTGCATAGCCTTGGTTTAGTCTCAAAGAGCTTTAACTTACTCAGCCAATAAGCCGTACATCAGATTACAACAACCCCTTTAACTAACTTGGCTCCTATCCTATCCAATACAGCTTGTTACAAAAGACTAATTGTTACAATTACAAGTGGTAAACTAAAAGCTACTGCATCAGACCCTTCCTCTTAAAAGGCACTTGTCTCTAGTGTAAATCATGAGGAGTCTTCATATTGATGGTAAGACCACATGGAATGAGTTTGAAATTTGCAATTGGGATGGAAGTTCCACATTGTAGGCATTCTCATTGATCTGCTGCAATACTCGGCATGGATCTACCTTTCTATCATGCAGCTTCATGTAGAGACTAGATGGCTGCTTTGTTTTTTTAGTTAGGATCACCCATACTAAGTCTCCCTCTTGAAATGTAACTCTTCTTCTTCTATGCATGTCTGCTTTAGCTTTATGTCCTGCACTAGCAGCTTCAATCCTCATCTTGACTTCCTTGGGACTTGCTGCATGTGCTCTACCATGTCTAAGGCTTTAGGATAAGCCTTGGCTGGCAGAGGTAAGGGAATCACATCAATAACACTAGACAGCTTGTCTCCATACACTGTCAAATGGGGATGTTTAAATTGACATGTTGAGTGATGAATTCTAGGTAAACTCTGCTAACGGTAGGATAACCACCCATTCTCTAGGATTTTCTACTACCTCAACAGGTTCCCCAAGCTCTTGTTTGTCACCTCAGTCTGTCCATCAGTTTGAGGATGGAAAGTAGTGCTGAAATTAAGTCCGGTCCCTATCTTTTTCCATAGGGTCCTCCAGAAATGTGCCAGGAACTTGGCATCTCTGTCAGATGTAATAGAAGAAACACATATTACTGCCTTCTTCTATGGTATTGCTTTGGCTTGAGGACTCTAATAGTGAAATTACTACAGAAAATTGAAATTGGTGAATACTAGATGAATTGGATTGGTGAATGAGACTTTTTTTGCTACACTGCCAATTGGTACCTCTGTAGAAGGAACACAAGAAGTGTTATATGCCGCTCAGCTCAGCTGGACTCAATTCATATACAATCCTATCAGTATCTACTGCAAGCCTACCTCCAAAATCAATAACACACAAACACCTGCGAGGAGAATAAAACCTGAATATATACTAAAAACTATTAAATTTTCACCAACTTCCCTTTCCCTCTCACTTTTTTTTCATCCTAACCTCACCCTCCACCAAATCTTGTGATATGAGAAAGTGCCAATGAGAAGCCCATTTGTTATACTGAATGAGGCTTTTAAGACAACATTAAAATAGCAGCAATTAAGTTAATTATTTGCAGCCTTTGAAGCCTCAAATACATGTGTATATATGCCCTATGAAAATTTGGTTCAGACAAATACTTAAAAATAAAATAAATAAATAAATAAAAGCTGCAGTCACGTACATTATGCATGATCCAACAAGCACTATGCAATTAAAAAGGTAGAAATTGGAAACAAAGAAACAGTATCAAGTTCTTGAATCAAGCAAATGACTCGTTGCTACATTTTAAGTCCCGGGGTTTCTCCACCACAAAAACCACTAGGTTTCTTGATCTCCTGCACCTGCCCTTTCCGACAATTCAATTTTTTCTTGTGTTGTTCCTACACATTTGGAGAGAGAGAGAGAGAGAGAGAGAGAGAGAGAGAGAAATTAGTTACCAAATACAAGAATACAGTGATTTGTTACATTGAAGCAAACAGTCTCTGCTGTATTACCTTGTACTTCTAACTAGAATTTTTGGTTTGCTTCTGGCACTTTTGAGTCAGCCTCTGTTCTTCTCCATCTGCAGCAAGTTTGGCAGGAAATATACAATGAAAGTCTGAAGACAGTGATTATGGTGAAGATCTAACAAGCTGGTGAAAATGGGTGTGGTAAGTGGTATTGCATTTTCCATCAAGGAGTTCTGGATAAGGGACTGCTAAGGCCCTGCAGAAGCAGAAATGTTCTCAAAATATTTGATACCAGAACCAGGGAAAATCTAAATGCGTAGAAATGGGAAGTACATAAGAGAGTGGGGGGGTGGCAAGATTAAAAAGTCTACTTCATGATGCAGTCCAACTTCTTGATAGGAAACAGTAATATCTGCATTGATAAGCTATGGTCCCTATGCTGTAAATAGAAACCTGCAATTCCTGTCCTCCTTAATCTTGAGCTCAGTTCAAAAGAAATAAAATGCAGAATAGTTTTTTAATCTGACATGGCCACCTCCTAGAGCCTCCAGCTTGGAAATTCTTCTTTCATTGATTTCAAATTTCAAAACCATAGCAGCCATCCCCACTGCTTCACCACTGACCAATTGCATAGCCAAACTTTCTTGCACATTTTTTTTCCTTCTGCTGGAAACTTTCTTGCACCATCCTACTCCTAGCACTATATCTTTTATTCTCCCTTTGCTCATTATTTATCAATACCTTTTGTTTTCCTTTTGCTTACTACAAGCTAGAGTGCCAAAAAAATAAGAGGATTGAGAAATAGGAGCTCTCCTAACAAAAGAGAAGATTTGCACACGGACAAAAAGATCTCAACTAACAAGCTTTTTGTTACTGTTAAGAAATTCCTCTTTAATTTTTTTTTTTTTTTTTTGGGGGTGGGGGGGGGGGGGGGGGGGGTGTGGGTGTAACTGTAATTCGCCTTTGATGTCCCAACCTATTGATAGCAACCTCATCTAAGGCCCAAAACAAAAATCTCTCAGTAATCTACATTCTCTACACCTTCAGTTTCACTATGACTAGTGAATAATGGTAGCCCACTTGACATCAAGCAATAATTTCTATAATCTGTTTGTATTTCAAATCAACTTTAAAAACTTTGTAAGTTTGAATTTAATCAACCATTTTGTTGGCTTTATTCTGTGCCAAATTTGCTTGTATTTCAGCAATTAGTAACCCTGTATTTAGGTGGGTTTGTTGTAAGGGTAGTGAGTGAGATAGAGTGTTGAATGCTCAAGAGTGTGCAAGAAAATAAAGTCTCGCGGCTGGATCTCGCGGGTGACTCGCGGCTTCAAGCCGCTAGAAGCAACACACGTGCCAAGCATGCCAGAAGTTGAAGCGTCATGCTAGCTGAAGCACTAAAGGACAAAATAGGACAACTAGCCATTCTGTTATCGCGCGGCTGGATCTTGCGACTCAGTCAAGCCGCAAGCCACCCCTGTTTTGAAAAACGTGACGTTTCACATTCTTTTCTCACCCCAGTATAAATACCCCTTATACTCACAAAAGAATGAGAGCCACCAGAGAGAATTTTGAAAAAGAAACCCTAGAGAAAAAATAAGATTGATTCATCCACAATCTTTACCTAAGAGACTCTTCAAATTCCTCTACTCTCTTCCTCTCCATTGATACATCCTTGAGAGGTTCTTGGCCAAATCTTTTTCTCACCATACCTATATCTGTGAGAAAGTTTATTTGTTGCCTTGGGAAGCAGTTAGGAAGAGACCAATTCATATTGGTTGATGCTATGGACTATAGCGGAATCCGGTAAGCTAGAAAAGAAAAAGATTTGGCGCAACCTCGTTGGAGCAAGAAGCTTGGAAGGCTTAGGTACATCGGGTAGATTAGGCTTGGAGGGTCTATTACTGTTTATGTATCCCAACTACATTTTCTAGTGGATTATTGACCGCTTAGAGGGTAGCGGAGAGGTTTTACGCTGAGGGCTTTGGTTTTCTCTTCGATAACACATCGAGTGTTGTCCTTATGTTTGCATCTCTCTTCCCTTTATCTTTACCATTTAATTACTACTGTGATTGTGATTATTTATGGTTTAGATTGTTTATCGATTCAATTATTAGCTTATGTTCATGTTCCGCACATTTATTGTTTGACATTAAGCTTGAATTGATATTTCTATTATTGGGGTCTAACGTTTAAGGGTGTTTTATACACATATTTAAACTTTCAATTGGTATCAGAGCGGGTGCACTTGCTGTGGTTTAATTACCTAAGTGCGATTCTAGACCCCTTAGCTTTGGATGAAGCTATGAAAAAGGGCATGCTGAATTGTGGTTTACATGTTTGTGATAATGACTCTATGAGTATGTTTGAAGGGTGTCCTAACAATGAACTCTTAGAGTTATTAAAAATAAAGAAACATGCTAGAATGTTTGTTCACATGCTGAAATATTTTGAAAATGAGAATCACATCTTACACAATAGTCCATATGAGTCTAATTCGTTGGTTAAGAAGTATAAAAGAAGAAATAGAACGTTGTGTGAGAAGATTGATAATCTGAAAATGAAATGTCAATCTAACAGAAGCATGAAAACTGAAGATAAAATTCTGTTTGAAGGTCAAGAATGTTTGTCTCATGCGAGCTTATCTGTGCATACCTCATTGTAGGTATTTAATTCATGCTTATGGTATCTTGACAGCGGGTGTTCTCGTCACATGACAGGAGATAAATCACTGTTTAAGACACTCAAAGAGAAGATTGGTGACTATGTGACTTTTGTGTGACTTTTGGTGATGGAAGTCATGCTCAAGTTCTCGGTAAATGGACTATTGAGATACCTGGATTACTTCTGTTGAAAGATGTATTATACATCAAAGGGCTGAAGGCAAATCTTCTGAGCATCACTCAAATATGTGATAAGGATTTCCTTGTCCAATTCTTGAAGAAGGGATGCTTAATCATCAATGAAGAAGGGATTCAAGTCTTGGAAGGAAAGAGGACTACCGACAATTGCTATGAAGTGGTTCCTACAACACCAATTTCCTGCAGAATTGCTCGTGTTGACATGTTGGAACTTTGGCATCAAAGATTTGGACATGCAGACTTTAAACAAGTGGCTAAAGTCTCCAAATTCGTAGCTGTTGAAGGACTTCCAAAATTTGGAAAGGTGGAGACGACTTTTTGTGGTGCATGCCAAATAGGGAAGCAAACAAAGGCAAGTCACCACAAGGTGAATGTGATCGCCACTTCACGATGCTTAGAGCTTCTTCATGTAGATCTAATGGGGCCCACAAGAACTAAAAGTTTAGGAGGAAAAAGGTACATTATGGTCATTGTTGATGATTTCTCAAGATACACTTGGGTTGAATTTCTTAGAGAAAAATCAGAAGCGTGTGAGAAATTGAAAATTCTTTGCAAGAGACTACAAAATGAGAAAGGGGTTCCTATTGTCAAGATAAGGAGTGATCATGGCAAGGAGTTTAAGAATGCAAGATTTGAGTCGTTTTGTGAGAAGAATGGAATCAAAAGGGAATTTTCAGCTTTCAAAACTCCTCAACAAAATGGGGTGGTTAAGAGGAAGAATTGGGTGATTCAAGAAATGGCAAGAGTCATGCTACTCAACAAGCAAATTCCTCAAAAGTTTTGGGGAGAAGCCGTGAACACCTCATGCCACATTGGTAATAGAATATTCTTCCGAGCGGGAACAAAGAAGACCGCTTATGAAATTTGGAATGGAAAGAAGCCAAAAGTGAAGTACTTCTGAGTATTCAGAAGCAAGTGTTGCATTCTCAATGATCGTGAGAAACTTGAGAAGTTTGATGCGAAAAGTGATGAAGGCATCTTCCTTGGGTATTCTACTAATAGTCGGGCATATAGAATATTCAACAAGAGAACAAAGATGGTAATGGAGTCCATCAATGTGGAGGTTGATGATGCTATAACAAAGGTAGAAATGGTTGATGATGGAGAAGGGCCAAGCTCCAAAGAACTCACAATTGAGGGTGAAGCCCAAGATATTGAAGTAAGAGAACCTACATTGGAAAAGGAATCAACTCCTGTGAACTCAAAAATGGAAACAAGATCAATGTTTAGGACATCAAGTCCTCTCACTCCTCTAGACGTTCATCCTCCCATCTCTCGGAATGATGAAGTGTCTACCTCAAAGAAGCCATCATCAAGAGTGATCAAAAACCATCCGGGTAGTAACATCATTGGATCTTTAGATGAAGGTTTCCGTCTTAGAAAGGGAAACTATTCTGCACTCTTGACCATTGCTCATGTTGAGTCTTCAGAGGACTTGAATTTGCTTGTGCAAGAACTTGGGGAGCATAGTGATGAAGAATCAATCGGAGTTGTTGAAGAATCAGATGCTAAAAAGGATGAAAGCAAAACCAATCTTCAAGAGAATTACAACTCACTCCTTGAAAAGTCGGGAGAGCATGCAGGGGTGGCCATGGCAGCCGTGAAGAAGATGAACAAAGCAGAAGAGGACTATAAAAGTCTTCTAGTGCATTATAAGGAGGCCAAGTGTGAGATAGAGACGTTGAATGGTGAGCTGACTAAAACTTACACAAAGGTAAAATTTCTTTAGCTTGAAGTGGTTCAAGCAAATGCCAAGATAGAGAAGGTCTCCACTAAGAAGCTTGATGAAGTCCATTCTCAACAAAAATCATTCTCCAATAGAACCGAATTGGGATATACTAGAGAAAGTAGTTCAGTTGCGAATATCTCCAAAGAAGTGAAGTTTATGAAGGCCAAAGAGCCGGTTGTAGTTGCCCCTACTGTGAAGAAGGCAAAGGTTGAAAAGAAGAAGATTGTGGTTGACCAAAAGGTGTTGAATAAGGCCCGGAACCAATCTATGGTCAGGTCTGAAGCCAGAGGGAAATCTCTTCCAAGATCACAAAGAGGTTCTAGAACGAACCATGTTTGCCATCACTGTGGACTTCAAGGACACACCCAACCAAAGTGTCATAAGCTTAGAGCATTGAAGAATGTAACTGATCAAAGGTCAAGTGGACCAAGAAATGACAAGAGAAATTGGGCTGGTGAACCATCAAGAGATCGAAATGGTGATCCCGGAATGATGGACGTGATAAAGATGATTGGTGCATTCACCAACTGCTTGGAAAGCTTCACACGAAGGTTTGAAAGCCCTAACTTCAGTACCCAATCCTATAAGGATATCACCCGAAACGCAAGTGATGTGTGGGTGAAAAAGGGTACTCATGCATAAGCATTACAACATGCCCATGCATCAATACTTCCTATGCTTTGTGACTTTGTTTGGTTGTTTGCTTATTGGTTGTGTGGGTTGAAATTTGTTTGTTTATTTTTGCATTCTTTCATTCAATTTTTTTTTAAATGTTGCTTTTGATCAATCTTTTCCTTCTTATGTGTCAAAAATCCAAAAACCACATAAAAAGTAGAAAATCAAAAAGTTTGATCGATGTTGTTGAGTTTTGTCTCAAAACTTGTTCTGCCTTGTACCTTTGTGCTAATGGCTTTGTGCATTTACGAGCGTAGCTTATTCCTTTGCACTCTTATCATTGTGGAAGAAATCTTGAAATCTATATGACTGTTGTAAATAGATCTTCAAACTTGTCATGAATGATTAGTGAATGGTTATGTTGATCTTAAGACATGCATAGACTTGTGCCTATATATCTTCCCACTCTTTATTTTTTGTTTTTGCTAAAAAGAGCTCACCAAATGTAAATCTCCAAATGTAAAGAGATATTAAGCTGCAAAAGCCTATCGCACATAGTAGTATTCGACTAGGAAAAAGGGAAAGCGACCAAAAATAAAGTATATGATTTTTCCAAAAAAAAAAAAAAAAAAAGAGACAAAGGCTATCTCACCAAGATGAAATATCAGACACCATTCTCACAATGAGATGTGTTTGTTTCAAAAGAATCTAAATGATCAAATGATTGAATTGTAGTGGAGCCAAATGAAAAGCTTCCATGTTATGTTATAATGTTTTTGTGGGAGGTCATATATGCATACTTCTATAATTGAGATGGGTCACATGATCTAGTGCTAATTGTGTATGCTTTGGTTGAATTGATCATTGAAGTTTCACATTAGACTAAGGACTATCTCATTGTTGATATCCACACACAACACACAAGTTTATGTTCAATGAATGCCATATTCATTTGTATGATTGTACTTGATAAAATGTGTTTTCACATGCTCAATCTTTGTTGATTCAAACACAAAAAGATTTTTAAGTGTTTTAGTTGTTTTTGGAAAGTATTTTGTTTTTACAAAAACTGAAAATTTCAAAAACAGTGTTGCCCTGTTTTGGCGACTCTGTCGCGGGTCAGACAAGTCGCATGCCACAGTCGCGACCTCACGGGTTAGTTTTGGCGACTTGTTCGCGAGTGGAAGGTCCAGTCGCGAGGGGTACACATAGATTTTCGCGGCTCAACTTGCAACTCCCTCGCGAGTAAGTCTTTCCAGTCGCGAAAAACACTTAGAAAAATTTTCAAGAATCTTTTTTCAAAGTGTTTCATGGGTTACCCTGGCGACTTAACTCAGTCTCGATAATCGTGTGTTTTGCATATTGAGGGTTATTTTCAAAGTTGATTTCAAAAACTTTTCATTTTTATCATTATCATTGTTCATACCTTCATCTCTTGCCCTCTTTTCTCATTGACCCATTTGTCTATTCATGTCAAAAATGGGGAAAGTATACTCTAGAGTAGTATACCAGAGAGTTTTTGTCATTTCTATATGACCCTTGTGCACACTCTTAGGGGGAGAAATTCTATTTCTTGTACACATTTGTAGGGGAAGAAATTCATTATACTTGTCCTTTTATTACTTGCTATACCTTGAGGGTCTAATGTATTTGTGCAAGTGTTTTAGGTTACAGGTATAAATGTTCCAAGTTCATCACAGCTCATATGATTCATGATAGGGGGAGTGATATGATAGGGGGAGACAGAGCGAAAAGAGCTTTGTGTTATATTAACTATGCTTTTGCTCTGCTAATAGTTCATGATTAAGTTTAGCTGTTTAAACTATTTTTAAAGTTTGTATCCATGTCGCTTTTGTAAGCTTTTAGGGTTATCTCTAGGCTTTATGGTATATACTATGCTTTATGCAGCCTTTTATACTTTGTTTAAATCAGTACTTCTATCTAAATGTCATGCATTTTCTTGTAAGTACTGTCACTCTTGTGCCTTTGTAGGATTGTTCCTAGATGCATATACTTAGTGTATTATGCATTGGTTGAGTGTTAGGCATACAAGTAACTTGCTTTGTTCTTGTTAACTTGTATGTTCAAGTATTCATTCCAAGTGTGAATGAGCACTGTGATCACTACCTTGTAGAGATTACTTGTTTGATCAAGCCATGATTTGGTTCTTAACTTCATCTTTGCTTGATTACTTTAAGCCTGTTTCATATGCATTTCATGCTTTTCTGCATACAATGATCTTGGTGTATTATTGTGTTTCAGGAGTTTCATATTCATACGATTCAAGTGCCTCACAGTTTCTAGAATTAGGTGTGAGTGAGTTTTGCTTAACTATTCCCAACTCACATGTTAAGTCTAGAGTCTGTTTTAGGGTTTTGTCACGGAATAGTCAAAGGGGGAGATTGTAAGGTTGAATTTAATCGACCATTTTGTTGGCTTTCTTCCGTGCCAAATTTGCTTGTATTTCAGCAATTAGTGACCCTGTATTTAGGTGGGTTTGTTGTAAGGGTAGTGAGTGAGATAGAGTGTTGAATGCTCAAGAGTGTGCAAGAAAACAAAGTCTCGCGGCTGGATCTCACTGGTGACTCGTGGCTTCAAGCTGCCAGAAGCAGCACACGTGCCAAGCATGCCAAAAGTTGAAGCGTCATGCTAACTGGAGCACTACAGGACAAAATAGGACAACTGGCCGTTCTGTTATCGCGCGGCTGGATCTCGCGAATCAGTTAAGTCGCGAGGCCAAGCCGCGAGCCACCCCTGTTTTGAAAAACCTGAAGTTTCACATTCTTTTCTCACCTCAATATAAATACCCCTTATACTCACAAAAGAATGAGAGCCTCTAGAGAGAATTTTGAGAGAGAAACCCTAGAGAAAAAATAAGATTGATTCATCCACAATCTTCACCTAAGAGACTCTTCAAATTCCTCTACTCTCTTCCTCTCCATTGATACATCCTTGAGAGGTTATTGGCCAAATTCTTTTCTCATCATACCCATATCTGTGAGAAGGTTTATTTGGTGCTTTGGGAAGCAGTTAGGAAGGGATCAATTCATATTGGTTGATGCTATGGACTATAGCGGAATCCGGTAAGCTAGAAAAGTAAAAGGTTCGGCGCAACCTCGTTGGAGCAAGAAGCTTAGAGGGCTTAGGTACATCGGGTAGATTAGACTTGGAGGGTCTATTGCTGTTCATGTATCCCAACTACATTTTCTAATGGATTATTGACTGCTTGGAGGGCGGCGGAGAGGTTTTACGCCGAGGGCTTCGGTTTCCTCTTCGATAACACATCAAGTGTTGTCCTTGTGTTTGCATCTCTCTTCCCTTTATCTTTACCATTTAATTACTGCTGTGATTGTGATTATTTATGGTTTAGATTGTTTATCGATTCAATTATTAGCTTATGTTCATGTTCCGCACATTTATTGTTTGACATTAAGCTTGAATTGATATTTCTATTATTGGGGTCTAAACGTTCAAGGGTATTTTATACACATATTTGAACTTTCAAACTTCATTGCAAGTATAAGGCCCACTTATAATTCACCTAGACAGACATCCTTTGTTCCATTCTTAGAAAACCCTTCCCCTTCCCCACCCCTCAACCTTTGGTTTTCTCTAAGAGAGCCTAGACTAGCTCAACAAGATAAATTTCTACGGAATAGCACCACACACTAGATATCGTCTCAAATAATGTTATGTTATTACATTTCTAAGACCACACTTTCAGTAAAATGTTTTTAGTTTTAACAAAATAAACGGATCTCAAAAAAACCCTACATTTCTAAGACCACATTTTCAGCTATGGAATGGCTATTACTTCCAATGCCACAAAAATTTCTCCTCATAATTCTTTTCTGATCTATTCATTTCAGTCTTTTTTTAGATAGGTAGATTTTTACGTTTCGGTCTTGATCAGAAAAGTGGCACAGCAAAAAATAAATTTATTTCACGTCTGATAGCATACATATAAAAAGACAGTTTAAAAATAAAAAAATAAAAAAATAACTGCATAAATATAAGAATTATACAAATAGAAATTGAAGACCTCACCTATACAAAACATCCATTTGTTCCTCCTTTGATAGAGCACTCGAATCTTTCTTAACCTCCACATAAGCTGCACCTGTGTCATCTAAGAGAAGTTTTTTTTCTGCCTTTATTTTGGCTTCTGCTATTCTCTTTTGCCTGTCATTTCCTTGTACAAGCAGTGATATTGGACTACGCATCATTCAAACAAATAGATAGTCCGTACGTCCCTTTCAAAAATCAAAGTAACAAACAATAAAATTATCTAAAAATGCACAAAAGGAGATAGCCCAAGCTTGAAAACGACATTTAAAATAAATAAATAAAGGTACACAAAACCAAGACCAAAGGTTTAACTAACTTAACATTGTAATTCCTTTTTCATTAACAAAGAGAGAAATTAAACCCTCACCTCTAGAGATAATTCCTAATAACTCCCATCTTCATTAACATCTTCTAGGTTGAAAGTCTTCAATTGATAAGATCTTTCTTTATGCCTCTGCAATTTCAAAGCCTCTTCCTCGTCGCTCAATGATTCCTCAACATCGCTTGATTCTCCCTTCATCATAATAAAAAATAAAAAAGAAAAAAAGAAAAAAAAAGAAGAAGAAGTTAGAGCTACTAAAAAGACATTTAAAGAATAGTACCAATATAAAATAAGCTGTCACCGAGTCCATGACATTGAAACAGTAAGCAACAGAAACAATAAATCAGATAGCTTCTAAAGAGAGCATCAAGAACTGTCTTTTCCACTTTTACGTCTATACTAAGGGTCCATTTGAATACAGCTAAAAACTGAAAACTGAAACTAAAATTGAAAAACACTGTAGCAAAATGATTTTTAAATGTATGAATAGTACCATAGGACCCATTTTTAATGAAAAAGTTACTAAAAAGTGAAATTTGTGGGTCCGTGAACAGTAAAATTTGTGCTGAAAATGTGGAAAAAGTCAAACTTTACTGTTCATGAACAATGCATGAACAGTAGCCATGTTGGTCTCTCATACAAGTGCAAAATACACTGTTAGTCACTAAACATCACCCCCGAGCAATTTTATTCTCTAAAGTAAAAAGTGATCATTTTGAGTCCCTAATAAACTTAAAATGACCGCTTTTAGACCCTAAAAAACTTAAAATTGTCAATTTTTATCCTTAACAAACTTAAAATAATTGCTTTTAGTCCCTAAAAATCTTAAAGTAATCGATTTTAGTCCTTAAAAAAATATAAAGCAATCAATTTCAATTTCAATGGAGTGATGATGTGTCAGTTTTTAGTTTGGCCACATTATTTAAGGGTCCAAAAGTGATAACTTTAAACTTTAGACATCAAAATTGCTCTTGTGCTAAACTTTATCGTGTGTTCATCATCATGAACATAGAGTTTTCTTGATTATCAATAAAATTTGCACTACTTACTTATCAAAAGAAAATATAAATTGCACAAATGATTCAAAAACCCTCAACCTTTTTTCTTCTCATTTTCAACTAATTACACCAGTGCAAAATAAGGTTGTGCTTGTTTTGGGTGTAAATGAAATTGGGAAAATATTTTACACCCTGATGTGTATTTGGGTGCACATATAAAACTCGGTCAAACTGAAAACCATTTACTTTGACTGTAAAATTTTTCCCCTTCACTCGTAAAATCATTTACACTCTCAATTTACCTTCAAACCCATTTTTACGGACTAAAAACTTGAAGAGAGAGAGAGAGAGAGAGAGAGAGAGAAAGCTAGGAACCCAGCTAAGCTTTGGACTAGCCCAAATTGCGTCGCCCCATTACCCAGATCCTATTGCCCCACCGAACCAGCCAAGCTTCCTCTCTTTTCTCTCTACTTCTCTTCCATTTTTGACCTTTGCTCCTCCATCTCTATCAAACCCAAGCCCAGATCCTCCACACATCGATCTCGCCGCCTCAACCCATCTTCTACCCACGTCGTCGCTACCCTCTTTGGTTTATTTATTTATTGTAAAATAACATTTGTTCTTGGGTTTTGGAGGATCGGTGGTGGGTCGATTCGTGGGTTTGTGGGTTTCGATGGTGGTCGATTGGGGGTGGTGGATCGGTGACTTGGGTGGTTTATGGGTTTCAATGGTGGTGGATTGTGGGTTTTGGTAGATGGGTTTTAATATTGATTTTGAGATTAATGAGCTTTGATTTTGATTATGATTTTTTTAGGTTAATTGGTTATGTGGTGGTTGATGGTGGTTGTTGGTGGCTAGGTTTGTAGTGGCTAGTGGTGGTTAGGTTTATGGTGGTGACAATGGTGGCTGAGTTTTCTAAATAGGTTTTCACGTTCATTACCAAACACTAAAAATACTTTTTCAGCAAATTTTCCATAACACAAACAAACAACTGAAAATATTTTACACTTAGAGAACATTTTACATATTGCCAAACACAGCCTAAGTAATTTGTTAATTTTACAAAATCTAAATTGTGAGTAGAAGCACAAAAATAATGAATCAAAGAGCAATAGGCACTAAGAAAAGCATCAAGAGGATTCTCAAATTTTCATCTGAAACAGTAAATGTAATCTCTTATAACTTCAAATACCAAAATTGCTTGTGGGCTAAGCTTTACAATGTGCTTAGCGAAAAAATATAAATGACATACATTTTTAAAAAAATATATATATATCAACCAGAAAAAAGGAGCATTGCACAGTTGATGGCTAAGACCATGTATTGGAACACTGGAAGCCACATCAGCCAAAATATTTACATTACCAAGCTCAAAACTTGGAATCCAAAGGAAAGAAAAACTTAGACCTTGATGTTTCAAAGACAGAATATCGGCAACCAACGTTTTTTCTTC